>NC_057794.1:401775038-401835806 GCF_018294505.1 Triticum aestivum
CACTCACTGTTCATCCAGAGGCAACATCGATCGGCTTCAGTTAGCAGCAGTAGCAAAGGAATCGCTCGATCGGGTTCAGTTAACAGCCATCGATCGATCGCTCGGGTTCAGTAACGCGTAGCCTGCAGTGCAATCGCTCGGGTTCAGTTGGAGCCCAACGCCTCGCTCGGGTTCAGTTAGAGCCAACACCTCACACACACGCGCGTACGTGTACGAGAGAAACATGCATCGCTCAGCCCCCGACCTCCCACCGTAACCGGGAACTCCCCGAAATTTTCCTCCCCCTCGCTTCTACCACGGTTTTTTCCGTCATGGACGGCCCAAAGAATGTCATGCAGCTGCATCTCCGGCCCGCCCAGGACAAAAAGCCCATTTTCTATCATGATTTTTTGTCATAGAAGTAGGAGCCCACCACATCTATGATGATATCGGGTATTCTCACAATTATCGTCATAGAAGTGTCATATGTATGACAGAAAAAAATTTCATTCGGCCCAGAATGTCACAAATGTGTCTTTTTTTGTAGTGAATCCCGCTAGGAAGAAGACTGAATCTATGAAGTAGACGAACGGGCATAGTCGAACGAATCCTCACGATCGCAACATAACCGGAACATTGAGAAGAAGCATGACCAGAAAGAAGGAAACAACATGGTAAACAACCAAGCATTAACATGGCATAATGCACAACCAAGTATGATGCATGTCCGGTTTAATGAAACATGGCATCACAAGGCAAAGTGCAACAAACAATACTACAAGTTAAGTGGAGCTCAATATGCAACGAGTTGCATATTGAAGAAACACCACATGCAAGCATTTAGTTCTCTCTCGTCTATGTACCCAACAATATTAAATGTTGATTAATATGGAAAGAGGTGAAGCATAATAAAACTACCTATCTAGGCAATTTAAATGAGGCCGGAAATAACAAACAAAAATTTCGGAAAATCCCCATATGCATATTTTGAATTTGGTACTGTTCTGATCTAAACACAATTTTATTGTTGTTAAACAGGAAAATAAAGTGAACCATGTTAATCTATGCATTTTTTACCCCATTTACATATTCAGAGCTACGATTATTTAGTTATGAAATAAATCATTTTAGCATGTCATTTGAGCAAATTTAATCAAACAACAAGTTTAACATTTTAAACATGGATGAAAGTGGGATATTATGAAACTAGATAAAATTCTAAGCATTTTACATGTTTAAGTCTTTTTAATCTGAAGCACGGTTTGTGAGATATTAAATGCATGTACTAGAAGGACTTTTCCATAAAATAGGCAGTCTCTGGATAAATAGCTAAATTCGCAGAACTGAAAACAAATAGGAACTGGGCTGAATCTCAGGCGGACTGGGCTGGGGGAAGCTGCTCACGTTGGGCCAACATGCCGAGAAGGAAGCGACGCAATGGGCGTGCGGATCTGGGCCGCGAGGTGAGGCCGAAGGAGCTGGCGATGCTGGGCCTGAAGGAGGCGGTGCTGGTCTTTAGCGCCAAAGTGGCCCAGGGTGTGGTCGCGGTCAATGCGTGCCAGCGGATCGAGCGCGAGCAGCGCTGCTCGTTCCCCTCGAACAAAACAGGGGCGGGGTCAAAGCAAAGGAGGTCGCAGGCAGGCATCGGCGATGCAGGGAGCGACGATGACGAACTTGGCGTGCGAGGCGAGGGACTTGGCGGCCCGACGATGGGGTTGAACACTACCTCTGGCTCGAAGCAAGGACCGTAGGGGTCGACGCACGCATGAAGCAGAGGCAGAGCGTGAGGCGAGGACGAAGCAGGGCGTGACGCGGAGCATGCGCGAGCGACATGGACGGGGACTTGACGACAGAATTCGGCAAGGAGGCGTCGGAGATGGCAGGATCCGGGCCAGCTCGGGTCGGGGAGGCGAGGTAGCAGGCCGACAGCGGGGTGGTTGAGCACGTGGAGAGAGAGAGGTGAGAAAGAGAGAGAGAAAATGAGGAAGAAAGAGAGTCAGTGAAGGAAAAGGAGCGAGACGAGGCCGACGGCATGACCTGCTGCTGCTGTTGCCATCGGCAGCGTGGACACGCAAGGCGACGGGGAGGCGCTAGTGCTCACGATCCACTCGGGATCGAGTAGAGGAGGGAAGAGGAGGCACGACGTCGGGCGTCCTCGAGCATGCGGGCGGGCGACGAGTCAGGGTGGTGGTGGCTGCAGGCAAAGGATGACGGGGGCTGCTCCGGGCACGTGGGTGGCCACGGCCAGGAGCGCGAGGACGGAGACATGGCTGGATGGGTGGATTGAGGGGAGGAGGCTGGCTGCAAGGGGATTTGGGCAGGTGGATGACTGCAGCGATCTGGTTGGGTGGAGATGGATTGGGAGGGATCCCGAGGTGGAAGAGGACTAGCGGCGGCGGCGGCTGGGAGGATGGGACAAGGCTCCTAATTTCTAGGGTTGGACCTCGTGTATATATAGCAAGGGATTAGGGTAGGGGTTACAAGGACCCTCCGATCATAATCGGACGGCCCGGGTAAAATAGGTTAGGATAGTCTAACAAAGAACCGAAGATATTTTAGAGATGTTTGGGGATGATCCGAACCCATCGGTAACGACAACCCGGTTCATGTTCTGGACATCTTTTGGATGCGCGTGAGGGGGATTTGTGCACTGTTCAGAGAGGCTCAAATGGTCGGACAACAAAAGAACGGTTGGTCTTGAAAGGGACAACAAGGCAACGGAGAGAAGCAGGAACTAGAAATGGATGCAAGTTTTAAAAACATGACGGTAACAGATTGCCGATGCAATGCAAATGACGACATGATGAATGCAACAAACGAATAAAAATACGGCGACAACGAAAAACGTGGAAGGCGTCTGGAGCGTCGGTCTCGGGTCATTACAGATGCTTAACCAAACTAATGCTAGTCAAGGTAGTCAAGCTAGCTCAAGCACCATTAGGCCAGGTGAGTTGGCACAGAAGCTGGAGGCAATGAAAAATCAGACACATAGGGAGCTAGAGGAGAGGAAGCAAGCCATCATTGCTTCTAGGAGGGAAGAAGAATTGAAAAAATCTCAAGACATAGCAAGGAAGAAACATGAGGTAGCACAGAAGAAAGCAGAACTGGCTGAGAGAAGAAGATTGGTTGCACTGGAGAGGAGTGCCAAAAGAAAAGAAGAAGCAGAGATAAACAAGAAAGCTCAAGCCGAGACCAGACAAATTATTGTAGAAACAATGAAGACTATAGCTGCAGAGAAAAAGGCAAAGCAAGAAGTTGAGAGAAGAGCTGCTGCTGAGAAGAAGGAAGCACAAAAGATAGCAGACAGGGAAGCAACTGCTGCAAAGAAAGAAGAGGAGAAGAGTAAGTTGCTGCACAGAGAGAAGAAGAGAAGAAACAAGCTGCTACTAGAAAAGAAGAACAAAAGAAACAAGCTGCTGCTAGGAAAGAAGAAGAGAAGAAGTTGGCTGCTGCTAAGAAAGAAGAGGAGAAGAAGCTTGCTGCTAAGAAACACCTGGAGAAGAGGCCTAGTACAAAGAAAGCCAAGCTAGCTTGCCAATGAAGCTGATTATCCCAACAAATCAGCAAGATCATCAATGTTTGATGTCTTTAGGTAGTTTCAAAGATATGCCTGTTTATGATCATGTAGGAGCTGTTCAAATGAGCATGTATGGTACTTGTGTACTCATTTTGGTGGATGATGATGTTTACTACTCTTCATGAATGATGATGTTTAGTTATTTTGGTGGATTATCATGTTTGTTCTTCTTCTCATGCCAAATTTATTCCAATTGAACAGTTTAATGCCATTTTCTCTTGTATTATGCTGATCACAAATTGGCACTTCACATTCAAAACTGGTACTGCTTATTGTACAAAGAAACTGTTGATGATCATTAGCATTGAAAACTAGTAGTACTTATTATAGAAACAAACATGCAAGTCCTTTGGCTCTTTAAAAGGATTATCACTTAACTTTGGCACTTAACATTGCCACTTAACTTTGCCAATTAGAACAACACATCGACAATTATCTACATTATCACTTAACTTAAATTGGCACTTTAAAAGGACTGATCAATTGACAATATCATGCTGTGATCATACATAGAACAGACAGAAACATGCCGAGTACTACTTTCCATTGCATCATGCTGAAACAAAAGAGTTCAAGCACCACCATTGCATCAGGGTTCACCAGGATTCACCACAACCATTACAAGATAGGACAGACACTAACACCAAGTTCACCACCACCATTATAAGACACAAAATAACTAACAACATAGACCTTGCAACACCACAACCTAGCAACACCAGAACATCATCATCTTCACTTCTTCAGCATGATCACCACCAGCTCTGCAAGACCTAGCACCACCACAACACCAACCAGCATCTTCATGAGCATCACCAGCTCTCTCCCAAGCATCATCAGTGCAACAGCTTGCTTCCTGGTCATCAGATTGGCACGGTCATTCTTGTTCAAAACCTTCTTAACATTGCTGACATATCCATTCATATAGAACAGTTCTTATGCTTTCAGAAGTTCCTCCCTGTGTTCCTCCTCCACACCAATAGCATCCACTGCCGCCTCGCCAATGAGATTTTGCTTCTCAAATAGGTGCTCAACATACTCCAACTCCCACAGCCAGAAATCACAAGTGACCTATCCCAAACCAGAGACGAATATGGTGAAAAAATCTTCAATCTTTGGATCCAGAACATAAGCCAAATCACATCAACAATGTAAATCGAACAACATAACTTACCCCATGCTTCTAGCACTTGTAAAAGACCCATCCATCGTGCTTCTCTGTTGTGGAGACGTACATGGGCACCTTCTCCTTGCAGGTCGGGCAGCGAGCCAACGACAGCGCCAGTGCATGGTGGCGAACAGCAGAGGAGGAGGAGCTAGCGGCAGACATGAGCACCAGAGGGCAAGGAACTGCCCTCCTCGACGATGGCAGCGAGGAGAGGTGGAGCAGAGTGACGGGAGGGAGGCGGAGCAGAGTGAGATTAGGGAATTGACGGGAAGCTGCAGGTTAGGGATTTGAGGATGGGGAATTTTGCTCTTTTACAAAAAAAACTCAATGCAAGATTGGCCGAATCAAGACGAACTATGTGGTGGTCAACAATTGGTCAAACCCACCGTGTACATGCTACAATGACCGTATTTTCACGTCACATCATATTCAATGACCGTATCGAGCGTATTCCGAAGTTCAGTGACCGTATCGTGCTTCCATCGCAACAATAGTGACCATGAGTGTATTTATCTCTATCCATTTTATCAGGGAATATGCTCACTCATATGGACATCTTGCTGAAGAAATAAAAGAGCTCATGGAGGTCAGGGAGTTTGTTATACATAGGCTTAGAAGGGAACAAAATAGGGTTGCTGATCGGTTGGCTAGTTACAGCCGTACAGAGTACAGAGCCTACTACCGCTGTATGGATCCATAGAGGTCCTTGCATTGAGAACTTGTGCCTCTTGATTGTAACCCTGTTACATTGGAGTAAAATTCCCTTTTCACTCATAATTTTTTTATAATTTCATGTTTCTTCTCACCAATGCTGAATTTTGGTACTGATTCATGGCTCGGTCCATAACTGTAGTATAACAAGTTACAAATTGACCTCATAACATAATTACATCCACCACACAAATACAATTGTTGGAGCATCAACACCTAAACAAGCTCCCATCAGTACCAACCATAGCAGCCAGCTTAACATGATTGTTGAAGTTAATTTGCCAAGGAAATCGATGATAAGAGCTTGCATATATACAAAGGAAACAACATTTAACAACAACCAAAACTAATACATATGTGGAACAGAAGAATTATACTATTTGTTTTTTTTACCTGGAGTACAACCATTATCACCAGAATGGACACGAAGTGATTCCCGCTAGAAACCTTGAATATGTTCAGCTCATCTGTTTCATTGCATTGAACTCATTGAACACCTTAGAAAAGAAAGATGGCATGATATGTATACCCAACTATGTTAACAACATATATTCTGATTCACATTCGATGAAACTATTAAATTACACCCGTACATCAGGAGGTAGTTACTCCTGAACTATAAAATTCAGAATTTAAGCTCCTAGTCCTGAATAATGGATACAGTAAACATGTATAGAAATTGCCAAGTTATGTTCTCTATTGCCCAAACACTCGCTAAGACCACCTTATCAAAGGATCAAGGAGATACTAGTAACTAGCCAAGTTAGGAGGAATGACAGCCATATCTTGCTTTGTTTCTTCATATCCAAACGCACGCTAAAGGCCTTTGTTCCGGATAAAAACTGGTATGTCAAGCCCTGAAATAGTTACGCTGTACGTCAGATGTAGAAATACACATGTCACAATTGCAAGGACAAACATAACTGCTCCCCTCCTCAGTTTATCGCAAAAGATAAATTCCCTCTCTAATACATAATTAATTAATGGAGGCGGTATCCCAGAATAATCTCATACATAATGAATATGAAGTTGTGATGATTTATAAAATGGATTATGTTAACCTTTGAGTCCTTCATTTTCCATGTACATGGGATTTCCCACAATTTATGCAGGGGCTAAAATATCATACTGTTGAGCACCCGAATCAGCTCTTTCGGTCCTCAGTTTCACAGGAACAATTTCATCTTATGACTGCCGTAAACTTCAGTACATACTACTAACGTGAATTTCACTCTCCAACTAAGATTTTTAATGAGGCACTCTTCGCTCCTAATATTCTCAAGCATAATCAAATATCTCACAATATTAGTAGGCAATCAACAAGGTGGACCATCAACATGCATTTTTGGAACTAGAATGTGGCACAGAGAAAGATGGTCAACAACTAGGGAGTGGAAATTATGCTCTTCTATTACAAAGGGATAAAAGTTAGTACTCAGTACTCACTCTTATATTTCTTTACAGAGGGAGTAACATCTAAGGCCTAATATAAATAAAGGCTTGTGTGACTGACAGGCAAACGACAACCAATTAAAACAATATTTTTCTGCAAAACCTAAATATTGTACAAGGAACATCTTTACCTCTCGTGTGAAAGAAACCCTATGCACACAAGGTTAGACAATTAAAAATACATAGATTATATTACCGGAAGTAAAAGGAATGCACCTTTAGTTTGAAATGGAATATCTGAAAAGCCTACCTTACAGGGAGATTCAAACAAATTATCATGGAACCTTGATTTAAGTCTTTTCAACTTGCTGATTGCTGGACTATCAAGGAGATCAGGGAGAAGAGGGGTAAGTCCTCTTGGTTTGTGGTTGAGTCGACCAAAAATTCAGAAAATATTAACAGTCGTTCTCATTGCAATGGAAATAAATCCATCTGGAAACTGCTAGGAGCCAAGCATTGCTCCAGACAACATGAAACACAGAACAAAAGTTAAATTACTCTTGTCATCAGATGGATAATCACAATAGTTTTACTTGTGACATTGGGGTAGAGGTGGGACGCAAATCCTCACAATGGCAAAGTGTTGGTATGGCACTAGCTAAGCTTGTAATTACAGTTGCTCCCCAAAAGCTCGAGACATTGCTGTTCAAATAAATCCAAGTTGAATTCTATGAAGTTGGCTAATGGCAACTAAACAAGAAAATTACGTGATGCACTGTAGCTGGACTTCTGGAGTGAGCAGAGATTTGGGAGCATTACTGAAGAATATACGTGATTCTAAAGAATGCACACGCAATGAAAAAGGGCCGAGAAAAACTCTATCCTTGCCAGAATCCGTACCAGCCTCAATGGGACGCAGGACTTCCACCGGTAGGAAGATGCGATGCCCCAGGGATCGAATCCTCTGCAGTCAATTTCACACGCTGATGCCCACCCCCGAATCAACCGAGAGCAGAAGCACAACAATAGGGACGCTGTAATGTGTCACAGCAAAGCCGAGGCCCCGATTACTCCGCGGCTGAAGCCAAGCACCGACGAGGACACCCAATGCAAAACCGCCCGCTCGCGGCCGAAACCGATCAACCCTCGCCTCTGACCTTGATGCTACTGGTAGTGGAGCCCGCGCTTCCCAGAAACTGTGGGGAGGCTAGCTCGCAATACCCACGACCAAAATTTCTTTCCCCGCTACAACAACAACAACAAAGCCTTTAGTCTGAAACAAGTTGGGGTAGGCTAGAGGTGAAACCCACAAGATCTCGCAACCAACTCATGGCTCTGGCACATGGATAGCAAGCTTCCACACACTCTTGTCCATAGCTTGTTATTTGGTGATACTCCAATCCTTCAGGTCTCTCTTAATGGACTCCTCGCATGTCAAATTCGGTCCTACCCTGACCTCTCTTGACATTCTCCACACGCTGGCCCCTGATGTCATAACTCCCAGGGCCTCTGGGAGCTTGACCGACTTCACTTTCCCTCCGTTTCCACCGCCACCAGTCTCTCCACCTCTATTGCCTTGTCTACCAGCTCTTTTCAGCAGTGGGATCATCGCCTTGGTTACTTGTGTTACTCTCGTCTCTCATCCTTAGTTCGGCGTGGTCTTCTTGAAACATGTGAGGCCTTAATGCTGCATTGACTCGAACCTTTGCCCTCTGTGTTCGCCTTAGGCACCCCCTTGGTGATTGTCAACCGTATGTGGTCCTTTAGCTGATGCAAATCGCTTTGCTTTCCTCCAAAAGCTGAGTTGCGCTCCTTGCAACTTAGTCCTTGGGTCGTTACCGGTGACTCCACTTGATCTAGCAGGTGGGGGGTAAGAATAATGCTAACCTAGAAAGAAGATAGATGGGAAGATTTCACCATTTCCTTGATGACCTTGGGCTTTGCGAGATCAACCTCAGCAGGTGGCACTACAGTTCGAGCAACGAGCGACGGTCACCAACGTTGGTGCAGCCAGACCGCTTGTTCTATTCAATGAATTGGGGGTAATGACATCCTAGTTGCTTTTCCGCACGGATACTCTGTGGCATTAGATTTAGCCTGTGCACCACGATTTTCACCAATCCCACTTCAAGGATATCTGGACGGATTTTGATGGCTTTCGCCAGGTGGTTGCTGATGCCTAGCATGTCTCGTCGCACCTTTGCCAACTCTAGCGTTTGGGTGTCCTGCCGAAGCATATGGACAACACATTGCAGCTGTGGAGCGACCGACATATTGGCAGCATCAAGCTACAACAACTCATGTCTAAGGAAATCATTTTTCAGCTCAACGTGGTGCAGGAGTCCCGACAACTATCCCAAAAGGAGTTTAATCTGCGCAAAGAGTTGAAGCTTAAGTTGCTTGGTTTGGCCTCCCTCAAGTGCATCTATCCCCCACCAGCCCTCCGCTTCCACTAGCTAGCCGAGGGAGACGCAAACACGTGCTACTTCTACATCCATGTGTGCCACTTCCTTTGCAAAAATCACATGGTTGCCATTGCCCATTATAGTATTGTCGCCTTAGCCCATGAGGATAAGGAGTAAACATTGGCAGACTACTCATCCACCATGGGTTGTGCCATCCCTCGTAAGAGTTGTTTTACTAACTCGCTTTGGAGATCTTCAAAGATGAGCTTGCCATAGTCGTCCACCAGTTCTATTTGCTTATACCGGGTTGCCTCGTCGAGCCTAACATTGTCTTGGTGCCAGAGAAGAAAAACTCAAACCAGGTCGCGCACTTCCACCTGATCTGTTTGCTGCATACCTTTGGTAGGCTTTTCTTCAAGCTGCTTGCTCTCCACGTCATGCCTCGGCTCCCAGAACTGACCAAGGAAAACCAAAGCTCCTTCATGCTCACCACTAAGGGCTTGCACATTAGACACATCACAACCCTCATGCTCAAGGTTGACATTGTGAAGGCATTCAATTCAGTCTCATGGCCCTTCCTCCTATGGTCTCACGGCAAACCGGCACTGGCAGCTAATTCAACGAGTTGGTGTGGATGATTCTACCGTAGACACCCTCAACAGGGTGCCCGTGAGGCATATTCTTCACCATCATGGCCTGTGGCAAGGTGACCCCCTTTTGTCTTTGTTGTTTCTTCTTTGTGCTGGAGGTGCTCAACGCCTTGTTTGTGCATGCGAAGAGCGTTTTCATGTTAGACCCATCATGTTGGTATGGCGTCAAGCACCTCATGTTAGTGTACAATGCCGACATGGCCATCGTCCTGTCTTCGACGTGCGGAAAACTAGTCTTGGTGGCACATCGAGCTTATGCACCAACTTCGACAAGTGTTCCTTTGCACCAATCCATTGCAGCATCGCCGAGATCTGAGTGATTAAGCCAAGCTTCGCATGTGCTTTCCCAACGCTCCTGTGCACCTACCTTAGCCTCCCCTTGTGCAAGATTCGCACAGTCCACATGTAGCATCTTCTAGACAAAGTTCTCAACTGCATCCCCACTTGGATTGAGAATCTACTAAACATGGGAGGCTGGCTCATGCTTGTCAAATTAGTACTTCTCTCCATCCCAGTTTATCAAGCCATCGCCATGCAACTGCCTATGTGTTCACTTGTAGCGGTCGAGAAGTACATTCGTGTTTTCCTTTAGAGCGGGACCAACATAGTCAGCAACGGGCAATGCATGGTGGCCTGGAGCAAGTTGTGCTTCATGTGGAACTCAGCGGCTTCGGGATCCTTAGGTACATCTCTCATTTTCCGGGTGGATTCCTTGTTGAGCAGGGCACACTTCCTCAATTCTCTTGTCCTGGTGCTCATGCTCAGAAGGGTGTTGCTGAGCGCAAGCAGCGTCACCATGAGGTGGTTCGTGCATTGATGATTGTCGCCTCTTTTCCACCTCAATTTTGGGTTGAGCTAGATTGTACTTCTACCTATCTCATCAACATTAATCCTTCCTCTGCTCTACAGACTGGCATTCCTCTCGAGCATCTTTTTGGTTGTTCTCTTGACTACTCAACACTTCATTTTTTTGGTTGCATTTGCTACATTCTTCTTGCCCCCCATGAATGAACCAAACTAACTACTCAGTCTGTTGAGTGTGTCTTCTTAGGTTACAATGATGCAAGGGCTATCTGCGTTGGCATCCTGTCAATCGTCGGATGCACATTTCTCGCGATGTGACTTTTGATGAGTCTCGTCCTTTATATCCCCGTCCATCCTCTCCTCTGACCTCCCCCATAGAGGATATTTATTTCCTCACTTTTTCAAATACACCTATCACTCAAGTATTGCCCTCGTCCACCCATCCCACCTTGTCTTCCCAGACTACTATTGTAGACCCCAGACCTTCGTAACTTGCGGCTTCCCCACCTCACTCATCACCTGAGGCTAACCCATTGATTCCCCCTCATCATCTTCTTTACTACACTGTTCATCCGCGTGTTGTGAATTCTTTTGATGAGCCACCTCCCTCGACTACTATCTTCTTCTGTTGGCAATGCACCACCTCCAGCTTAGCCTACTTATGGTTTCCGAGCTTGCCCGCTTCCGCGTACTAACTGCTATGGTTATTCTAGCACCGCTCTTCTCAAGACGACTTATCATGACGTTGTTGCTCATCCTGAATGGCAGCATGTGATGGCATCGGAGATTGATGCTCTTCCGCACATTGGCGCGTGGGATCTCATTTCCCTTCCTCCTCGTGCTCGTCTCATCACTTGTATGTGGGTCTACAAGGTTAAGACTGATGGTTCTCTTGAGCATTACAAAGCTCGTTTAGTGGTGGGAACATGGTCATGACTACGATGAGACATTTGCCCCTATGGCCCACATTACCACTCTTTGCACACTTTTCGTTGCGGCTTCTCTTCCTGATGACATTGTTTGTCGTCTTTGTCGCTCTCTATATGGCCTTAAGCAAACCCCTCGTTTCTGGTCTGAGAGTTTCATCTCAATAGTGATTGCGGCTGCTTTTTCGGCAAGTGCTCATGATCGTGCACTTTTTTCTACATTTCAACTCGTGGGCGAACTCTTCTTCTATATGCCGATCATCACCGACAACGATTCTAAATATATTGCCTTTGTGAAGGCTCGTCATAGTGAGTTTCTTATGTCTGATCTTGGTCCTCTTTGCTACTTTCTTGAGATTGAGGTTTCTTCTACCTTTAATGGCTTCTTTATTTCCCAAGAGAAGTATATCCAGGGTTTTCTTGCTCTTACTGATGAGCGCACTATTAAGACTCCTATGAAGCTCAAAGTCCACCTTTGTATACACCTCCGCTCCCTACCAGTCCGGCTGGGCATCCGTTGCCTGGTTGTGGGTTACTATGTGTGTTGCCTCGATCCCACATCGTGTCTTCCCTTGTTAGGCGGCCGCATCACCGCACACTCGGGCACCACCATCGGCGAGTAGGAGATTGAGCAAGCGTCCTTTCGACCTTGTTCAGTCTGATGTCTGGGGTCCATCTCCCTTTGCCTTGGAAGGAGGTCATCACTAGTGTATTATCTTTATAGATGATTTCTCTGAACACACATGGATATACTTTATTTCTTCCAGGCCTGGGCCCATGGGCGTGCAGTCCGTGCAACGGAACATGGCCAATTTCTAGGGGCCATGAAATTCCTAGCACAAGGCAGCCCATAGCAAGCAGTAGCCAGCAGGCCTGCTACTCTATATCCAGCATGGGCCTGTAAGCCGGCCCGCTAGCACTAGCGCGTCTAGCCGTCTAGGCTGCATAGAGTCTCCCATGGAGCCCAGGCATTAAGCAATCAAGGCATCGAGCCATCGAGGACACTAGGTCGAGTGGACGAGTCCTCTTCAACGCTGCCTCATGCCCTCATCTCTTGTCTGTTCGTCTTGTCTCCTCTTTTTCCAATACGACGCTTGAAGCTCGGCGATCCTCCATTGGTCCATCCCCATCCATTTCAGCATGTGACGCTTCTACCAGCTGTCGGCCATTGATCCGTGAGTTCCGCAGATCGCATTCCATCTAGCAATTTTAATTTATGCCAATAGCTTGTTGTTAATTATGTTATTTTACATATTTTCTATACATGTTTCAAGATCCAAGTCCTGTCTTCTCAGGATAAAGAACATGAATCCGGTTACCAAAAGCGTTTGAAAAAAAACAAAAAACTAAGAAGTTAGGTCGATTACAGAAAAGAGCCATGGATAAGTTTGTTGCAAAAGAACCACATGTGTCCTCTAATAATCAGTCACGGGATCAAGGCCTCATAGTTGATAATAATGTTGACCTTGATGTTGACAATGATCATAGAGATGAACAAGCAGAGAAAGAAGATAATGATGACACTACAAAAAAATACACTTCCGTGATGATACGTGTTTGTCACAGTGGGTCGCTTTTTTTGTCATGCATATACATCCATGACAAATTTATGACAGAATCAAGATAGTCATACCTGTGCTGTCGTAGAAGTGTTCCATGACATTACCAAAATTATCATCACGGAAGTGTCCACTTCCATGACGATAAATCGCACGTCACAGAAGTGCTTTCGTCAAGGGTGACCGACACGTGGCATCCACCGTAACGGAACGCCGTTAAGCTATCGGGTCAGGTTTTGGATCCGGTAACCCGTTAACAGCCCCGACCAATGGGGATTTTCCACGTGTAAAATCATCATTGGCTGGAGGAAACACGTGTCGGCTTATTGTTGGGACAGATGTCAACCACTCATTGGACGGAAGGCGTCTATGATACGTCGACACGTGGCACGGCCCAACAAAGGCCCATTCCTATGAAAAGGCCAGCCCGTTTGACTTGGTCAAAAGCTGGCGGGCCGGCCCATGGAAAGCCTGTTAACGGTCTGTTCGAATATAGCCCATTTACAGCCCGCTAACCCAAGGCCCGTTACGCCCTATCCGAATTAGGCCCAGTAGCATCATCTGGGCCATCCAATATGATTCCAGCCCATTTTCACTACTAGCCCATGTATGGCCCATGACGTCTTTCGGCCCATATGAGGCCCTATGTAACTCTTGGCCTACTAACGGCCCGTGGTGAAACTGGCCCGTAATGAACAGTGTATCACTTTACACCCATTAACGGCCCATGGTGAAACTGGCCCGTAATGAACAGTGTATCACTTTATACCCATTAACCGCCTGTTATTCCATTGGGCCGTTTCCAGCCCATGTTATCTTTCAGCCTTCTCAGAGCGCATTTATTCTTGGGCGCATTTCTAGCATTCATTTACCTACGGCCCGTTACTGTCATTTTCTGCTTGTGGGGCAAATTCAGCCCGTGGTTACAGTCGGCCCGTTTATGGTTCGTTAATACGTTGGGCTGATTTCATAGCATCATCAAATACGGCCTATTAACGATGGCCCGTTATGGTCAGCCCATGAATGGACGGTTCCAACTATAGCCCGTTTACGGCCATAATGCGGTCTGTTTGGCCCATGTTTGGGCAATCGATTATACGGCCCGTATAAGGCCCATTGATAATACAACCCATAGAATGCCCATTGATAAGACAACCCATAGAAGGCCCATTGTTTCTACGGCCCGTAGAAGGCCCATTGTTTCTACGGCCCATAGAAGACCCACTGTTTGTACGGCCAGTAGGAGGCCCAGTGTCACTACAGTAAATATTAGCCCATGGTTATTGTGGCCTAGTTTTAAAAAAATAGGTTATTGCAGCCACTAGCTAACCGCGGAAAAAGAACTGCAGTGACTACTAGCAAACAAATAAACAAGACAACAAGGAAATAAATAAGCAAGCAACTAACGCTAGGCTATCACGGCTATTACACATATTACATCCACTGGGCATCAAAGTTCGTCACCAGTGCAAATATAGGGAACAAAGCAGCATATCATATACACTGGTTGTCAAAGTTGGCGACCAGCCCAAATAAACGCCGCAGCAAAACAAATCCAAAACTGAAACCACTTCAGAAGATCTGAAGAAACAATATCCTAGGTATCCATAATGCTGGCAAGATGCTTAGCAAGCTTATTAACTTTCTCTTGTTTGGCACTTAAATCCTCCAGCGCTTGCTGTTGCACCAGAAAATATGCATCTGAATTCTGCAGGGACTTCCTCAGTCCTTCAGTTTCCTGTCGCAGCACATCTGATCGATGTCTTTCAACTTGAAGTTGAGACTCAAGAAGACGAACTGATTCAGGCAGTGAGTTCGAAGAGCTTGTGCCAGCAGTAGTGGCCAGTAACTCGAACACTACATCAAGACATGACTTTTGGGTTCCCTCACTGTCGTCAAGTTAGTTTTTATCAGCTTTCTTGGAGACTAACAGGGATGTCTCACTATCTTGAACCTTATCTCCATTACTTCCTTTACCATTGGATAACGCGGTACTGTTCTCCAATATTTTGTCCGCATTCTAAAAGAGAAACAAGCAGACACATCACATGTTTACCATGTTGTATATGAAACTCATTTTGGTAAATGAGTTCAGTAGTAAAGTGGACAGGATAACAACATGAAACGAACATATATCTATGTACCATGGTCACTTTATGGTCTATATCATTCTAGTTTTTGTTGCCAAATCAAGATAGAGACACAGTTCAAATAATATTTGTTCAAGACAAAGCAGAATAGACAGAATATAAGTGTGGGTAACTATAGAGCAATAACAACACTTGTAACATGCATGACATGAGAACATAACTGTTTATTCAATTGAAACTGAAATCAACATAGAGCAGGTTACAACAGCAAACCAGTTAAAGAATCTGGTTTAAAACATACCTGTTGCGCCATTGGAGTTTCGATTCCATCCTTCAAATTTGAAAATAGTTCGTATGAGTAAATACAGTCATGCAAGAGCAAAGGAGTATGAACCATAGCTACAGAACCTGACCTAAGAACAAATCTTCTTCTCCTTTAAGCGTTGAGTTGGGATTCGGAGTGGTGGTCCTCGTGCTTTGGGCACTTCAGTTCCCTTACTAACTGCTCGTGTTTGGGTGCTCTATGGTGGAGACGGTGCTGTGTCAACTGGAACTGGGTTACTATCTACTGGGGTTGGTGTTGGGGATATTACTACTGGGCGTAAACCGGCCTATCTGGGCCAGGTTAACTTCATCAGTAGTTAATTATGTTAAAGCCCAAGAAGGCAGATGAGAGCTCAAGGCCCATAGTCAGTTCAAGGCCTGTAGCCGTAAACCGGCGTTGGTATTTAACTTGTATTATAAGTTAGGAATAAGTAGAGACCAAACCGGACACGTCTATGAGCCGGTATTGGGACTCTGTGAACCGACGGGCGTCACCCGCGTATATAAGGGGACGACCCGGCGGCGGTTCAAGAACAGACAACAACTCGAGACTTAGGCGAAGCTTGTTTGCTCCCTAGTCATCGAAACCCCATCAATTCCATCACAACTAGACGTAGGCTTTTACCTTCATCGAAGGGGCCGAACTAGTATAACTCTCTTGCGTCCCTGTGTCCGCTTTAACCCCTTCAAGCTAACCCGTCGCGATGGCTCCACGACTAAGTCCTTTCTCTAGGACATCTGCCGTGACAAAACTACAACATTTGGCGTCCACCGTGGGGCTATCGCACGATGGTTTCAAGTTCTTGGAGGGCCGCTTTGAAGGACTCAAGGGCTACGCTGTGGGCCGTATGACTAAGAGTCATCGCGGCAAGCTCTACATCGACGATGCAGGCTGGGGCCCCGAGGCCGGCTCAGTGGAGTACGGGTATCGGGTCCCCTTTGGCGGCATACACGTTTTCATCGGCAAGATCAGTGAACCGGGCCCTGAGCTGGACATCTGCACCGACCTCATCGAAACGGCTCAGCGTGCGCGATCCGCCCGGGTTAAACCGGCCGTGAAGCATGCCTTCCTGGGAGTCATCCATGGAGGAAGTTATGAGGATGGATCGGAATCTCGCGGCGAGACCGTCGTTTATTCCGGCGATGAGTCATCAACCGGGGAAACCGAATCTACATATCAGCTACAAGATGGCCAGATTGGGGGCTGTTCCGATGGCGACAGTATTCCGGACCCCTCTGATCTACCCAACCGAGTTGGAATATTCATGGCCGGCACACAAGCAGCGCTTCATTCCTCGGCCGCTGCGCCAATGACCTCCGGTTCAGTAGTGGTAATGGCTGCCGGGGCAGGAGGCTCTGTATGCCCGCCGGCTCAAGTTCTATCAGATCTATTTGATGCATTGGCTGTGCTTATGGCAGAAGCTAACCCGGCGGATCAGGACATCCACAACGCGGAGATTGC
The DNA here is from genome assembly GCF_018294505.1 of Triticum aestivum. Lineage (NCBI taxonomy): Eukaryota > Viridiplantae > Streptophyta > Magnoliopsida > Poales > Poaceae > Triticum > Triticum aestivum. Next base: position 401,792,086 of record NC_057794.1, read on the forward strand.
AAAGGTGAGGGAACAGATCACCCAGGCCAAGGCGGACCCGGCAGCCGAGAATGCCAGGATGACCGCAGAGTGGGCCGCTTTAGACGCCTAAGCCTACAGGCTCATGTTGGATCAGAACGCGTCGCATGAAGTCATGAGGAGGAAGCACCGATCCCGTTTGCCTTCGGTTTTCGAGGCCAGAGACCTTTTCAACACCCCAGGAGCAGGAACCAGTAATCCGCTGGAGGTAAACCGGGCGGAATCTCCTGGGACTGGCACGCCGGTTCAGCCTCGTCTGATGAATCCGCTTCGTCAAAACACTATTATACCTTAGGCTGTTTCAATACCTCCGGGTCACTACTCCAACCCAATGGACAATCTCGTTGCCGCTGCTGCACGGCTGGAGGCCATTCCAATTGAAGGTGACTCGCCGCAAGCGGTAGAGACGCGACGGGTCAAGGAGCTTCTTAGGACAGCTTTGGTCCAACAGGAAGCATACTCATACAGCCGCGACCGAATCCACTCGACCCCTCGTCCAAGCCGGAGCTATAGCAGGCATATGGATGAACCGGCAGTGTCAAGTAATGAACGACGTGGAGCACCCCGCGGCAATAACCCGGCGGGTGGTGCTGATAATGCTCAGGAAGTGGTGGACCGGGCCCGAGCGCGCAGGGAGGCTGAGTTAGCCGCACAGTATCAGGCTCGGCAGCTTACGCCGATTCGTCCAACTATTTCGGTCAAACCCGGTGTTACTTCTAGCTCTTTGGGGGTTCCTTGCCTTGTCCCCGCTTTACGCAATGTGCGCCTGCCCAAGGATTTCAACGGCCCGCGCAAGGTACCAAATTACACGGCTGATCAACCCCCAGAGACATGGGTGGAGAGCTATGAGCTGGCCATGGAGATGCTTGATGTGGATGATGTGGCATGTGCGAAGTACTTCACCATGATGCTTGAAGGAACGGCCCGCACTTGGTTAAAAAGCTTACCGGCCAATTCTATCAGTTCATGGGCCCAATTACGAGCCCGGTTTATTAGTAATTTCAAGGATACATGTAAGCAGCCTATGTCGATAGTGGACTTAGCTGCCTGTGTCCAGGAGGAAGGAGAATCGACGACTCATTGGGTGCGCCGGGTCTCACAAGTGTTACATTCATCAGACCGCATCAATGCTGACACCGCGGTCTTAACCCTAGAAGGCAACTGCCGGTTTGGGCCCCTAAAGCTGAAGTTGGGACGGATGAAGCGCCATTGCACTGACATGGGGACCCTCATGGCTGCTTTGGTAAAGTATGTTGATTCTGATAATACCAAGGATCCTGAATCTGATGATGACAAGGCAGGGAAGGGAAAGAGGAACAACAACTCCAAAGGTCAGCAGCATCACTTGGCAGGCAATGGTGGCGGAGGCAAGCATAAAGCAGATGGTAACATGGACTTTGTGGCTAATACCAACGCGTAGGACAAGGGCCAGCGACGCAAGGGTAAACCGCCAAATCACAGTGGGGCACCCAACCCTAACCCGGACCGCCTAAATTATCTACTGAGTCAGCCCTGTCCAAGACATGGGACGAAGGAGGTGCCAACGAACCACCTTTGGAAGGATTGCTTCATTATGCAGGAGTTCAAGAATTCTAATGCTTTTCGGTATGATCATGGCTCCGGTGGTGGCTCAGGATCTGGGCCGGGTTACGGTGGAGGAAATTTTGGTTCAGGATTTAATGGTAACCCGGGCGGACATAACAATCAAAATAATCAGAACAACCAGGGTGGTTACAACCAGCAGCAGCAACAGATAGGTTACCAGAGCAACCCAAAGCAGTTGAATAGTGGGCAGTACCATGTCTTCACCACTAGCTTGGACAAGCGAGACCGGAAGGTTCAGAGGCGGGCAGTCAACTCTGTGAACCGACCGTGCCCCGTTATCTACGCTGGTCTGAACAGCCCATCATATGGAGCAGAGAGGATCACCCTCCCCAGGTTGATAATCCAGGTCAGTTGGCTCTGGTGGTGGCGCCCCAGGTGGGAGGTTACAAGTTCACCAAGGTGCTCATGGATGGAGGGAGCAGCATTAATATCTTGTACTATGAGACCTTCCGTCGTATGGGACTAACAGATAAAAATCTCAAACCGTCTAATACGGTGTTCCACGGTGTGGTACCTAGCAAGTCAGCATATCCTGTTGGTAAGATAGCTCTGGAAGTGGCCTTTGGAGATGATCATGATTCCAGGTCGGAAACATTGACGTTTGAAGTGGTGAAAATCCAAAGTCCAGATCACGCCCTGTTTGGACGACCGGCCTATGCCAAGTTTATGGCACGGCCCTGTTATGTGTATTTGCTGCTCAAAATGCCGGGTCACAAGGGGACGGTAACGGTTCACGGAAGCCGTAAAGTCGCTTTGGAATGCGAGGAAGGAGATGCAGCCTACACAGAGTCGGTTTGTGCCACGGAGGAACTGAAATTTTATAAGGACAATGTTGATCCGGCAGACATGACTCCATTGAAAAAGCCAACTACGGAGCATGATCCGGCCCTGAAATTCAAATCGGCAGCGGAGACAAAACTTGTTGACTTCGTGCCTGGCGATTCGTCCAAGCAGTTCAGCATCAGTGCCAACTTGGATCCGAAATAGGAAAGCGCGCTCATCGAGTTCATCCCTGAGAATCAGGACATCTTTGCATGGAAGCCCTCTGACATGCCAGGTGTACCGAGGCAACTCACTGAGCACACCCTTAATGTGGATCCTAAATACAAACCGGTGAAACAGTTCCTCCGCCGGTTTAACGAAGAAAGGCACAAGGCGATTGGAGAAGAGGTAGCCAGGCTCTTAGCAGCTGTCTTTATTATTGAAGTTTTCCACCCTGAGTGGCTTGCCAATCCGGTGCTGGTCCTTAAGAAAAACGGCACCTGGTGCATGTGTGTGGATTACACAGATCCTAATAAAGCTTGTCCAGCAGATCCTTTGGCCCTCCCCCGTATTGATCAGATTATTGATGCTACGGCAGGTTGTGAGCGTTTGAGTTTTTTGGATGCATATTCTGGCTATCATCAGATCAAAATGGCAGTTAAGGACCAGGAGAAGACGACATTCATAACTCCCTTTGGGGCCTTCTGCTATGTGTCGATGCCCTTTGGGCTCAAGAGTGCCCAGGCAACTTATCAACGGTGTGTACAAAATTGTCTTCACAAGAAGATTGGCCGTAATGTACACACTTACGTGGATGATATTGTGGTTAAGTCAAGAGAGAAGGAGACTCTGGTTGGCGACTTGAAAGAAACCTTTGATACCTTAGGACGTACAAGATGATGCTTAATCCGGCCAAGTGCGTCTTTGGTGTACCGGCAGGCAAGTTATTGGGTTTTCTGGTGTCCAACAGGGGAATCGAGGCTAATCCAGAGAAGATCATAGCCATCACCTCCCTGGCTAAACCGAAGTGTATCAATGATGTTCAACGCCTAGCAGGCCGGATTTCCACGTTAAGCCGGTTTATCAGCCGCCTTGGTGAGAAGGCAGTCCCTTTGTATCAGATGTTGAGGAAGACGGATCAATTCGTCTGGAGTTCTGCTGCTGACGAAGCATTTGAGGACTTAAAGTGGCAATTGGCCAATCCGCCTGTGCTCTCCGCTCCCATGGACAAGGAGCCGTTGCTGCTATATGTTGCTGCTAATGCTCGTGTGATCAGTGTGGCCATTGTGGTGGAGCGAAAAGAGGCAGGCAGGGAGCATCCGGTTCAACGTCCGGTTTATTATATCAGCGAGGTACTCATTGAGTCCAAGCAAAGGTATCCGCATTGGCAGAAACTGATGTACGGAGTTTTTATGGCAAGCTGGAAGCTTAAGCAATACTTCCAAGGGCACCCCATTACGGTGGTCAGTTCTGCTCCCTTGGGGGATATCATCCAGAACCGGGAAGCGACGGGCCGGATTGCCAAGTGGGCTATAGAACTTGGGCCGGACGGCGGTTAAGTCTCAAGCACTTGTTGATTTCATCAATGATTGGACGGAACTGCAAGCACCTGAAGAAAGGCCGGATCACACATATTGGACCATCCATTTTGACGGATCCAGGCAATTGGAAGGCTCGGGGGCTGGAGTCGTATTAACTTCCCCACAAGATGATAAGTTTTGTTACGTTCTCCGCTTAATGTTCCCTTGTACTAACAATGCAGCTGAGTATGAAGCCTTGCTCCATGGTCTCCGGATGGCTAAGGAAATGAATCTAAGTCGAGTTAAGTGCTTCGGTGATTCGGACCTCATGGCTCAGCAAGTATCTGGCACTTGGGATTCCAAGGACCCACTCATGGCAGCATATCGTCATGAGGTGGATATTGTTGCAGGTCACTTTAAAGGCTATCAGGTGGACCACGTGGACCGACGGAAGAATGAAGCGGCGGACTCTTTAAGCCGGTTGGGTTCTCAGCGCAAACTGGTCCCACCTAATGTTTTCCTCGATGTGCTGCACAACCCGTCGGTCAAGCTCCCTGGTGAAGCGGATTTGGCTATTCCTGATCCGGAAGCTCAATTGGTGGCAGCTCTTCATGTTACTCTAGATTGGACGCTTCCTTACCTTGCGTACAAGAACCGAGGCGAGTTACCAGAGGATGAGACTCTGGCCCGACAGATAGTCCGGCGATCCAAGTCCATGACTATTGTCAATGGCGAGTTGCATCATTGCAGTGTGTCAGGGGCGTTTCAACGCTGTTTGTCTCCTGAAGAAGGCTGTGAAATTCTGCGTGAAATCCACGAAGGAGATTGTGGTCACCACGCCGGTTCAAAATCTTTGGTGGCTAAAGCATTTTGCCATGGCTTCTATTGGTTAACTGCTCATGCTGATGCGGAGGATCTAGTCAGACGATGTGACGGTTGCCAAAAGTTTTCAAGACGTGCTCATGTGCCGGCTAAAGAATTGAGAATCATTCCAATTACTTGGCCGTTTGCGACTTGGGGGCTGGATATGGTTGGGCCTTTCAAAAGGTCCAAGGATAAGAAGACCCACCTCCTGGTGGCGGTTGACAAGTTTACAAAGTGGGTGGAGGCAGAACCTGTTAGCAAGTGTGATGCGGCCACGGCGGTTCAGTTCATCAAAAAAGTGATTTTCCAGTTTTCCTTTCCACACAGTATCATCACAGATAATGGTACCAATTTGTCCAAGGGTGCCATGAAGGAGTTCTGCAAACGGGAGCACATCCGGCTTGACGTTTCATCAGTGGCACACCCACAGTCTAATGGTCAAGCAGAAAGGGCTAATCAAGAGATCTTGAGAGGCATCAAGCCCCGGCTTATGGTTCCTTTGTAGAGAACGTCGGGTTGTTGGGTAGAAGAGTTACCATCCGTGTTATGGAGCATCAATACTACACCCAACAGATCAACAGGATATACGCCATTCTTCATGGTCTACAGAGCGGAGGCGGTTCTACCAAGTGATATCCGTCATGACTCACCTCGTGTGGCGGCTTATGTTGAAGCGGACAACAAGACAACACGGCAAGACGCTTTGGACCTGTTGGATGAAGAACGTGACATAGCAGCCGCCCGCTCGGCGATTTACCAACAGGATCTTCGTCGTTATCACAGTCGCCGAGTCAAAACTAGAGCCTTTCAGGAAGGAGATTTGGTGCTTCGGCTCATCCAAGACCAGACTGATATGCATAAGCTATCCCCACCTTGGGAGGGACCTTTCGTGGTCAGCAAGAATCTGCACAACGGGTCATACTATCTGATCGATATTCGAGAGCATAAAGACTCACGTACATCAGAGGAGGAGACCAACAGGCCGTGGAATATAGCTCATCTCTGGCCTTACTATACCTGAGCCATTGGCTCTACTTATGTACATATTACGACGATCTATATATTATGATTAAATATAATAAACCAGAACCTCATCTAAAGCGGGGTATATGTTCTTTTACATCATGTGTGGTTACACAGAGTTGTTCTAAAGCGGCCTCCGGTTTACCCCTTGAGTTAGCTTTTCAAAGCATCCTGTTATATCACTTGGGGGCTTGGTCGTGTCCGAACCAATGCAACACCTCTTGATAGGCGAGAGCCACCAGATCACTTGGGGACTTGGTCACGTCTGAACCAGTCACGCCTCTTGATCGGCCTAAGGCCACAGAATCACTTGGGGGCTTGGTCGAACCCGAACCATTGCCACTCCTCTTGATCGGCATAAATGCCACGGTTTCATTTGGGGACCTGGCTGACTTGAACCATAGCTACACCTATCGGGAGCTTGGTCGTGTCCGACCATGGTAACGCCATCTGATCGGCTCAAATAAGCCTCTTTTTTGCCTTTGCTTTACAACCTTCTTTGATAGATATTTCTTTCTTTTTGTTGTGTTTTCCAAACCGACAAAAGTTTTAAACCGGTTCAAACTATCAATTGACAGAACACGGTCCATTTTTGATCCAGAGACTATTTGCCTGGTTTGATTTTTTGTTAACATCCTATTATGGAGTAACACGGTGTTTTATTATAGCCCGGCACAGTTTACATAGCAAATCGGCATTATATATATACAGGAGCTGCTATCTCCTCCAACAATGTGGGTTTATGAAACCTCCGCTTCAAGATTGGATAAGCCAACTTCATGCCCAACGATAGCAGGTATTATGTATCTCAAAGATTTGATCATATGCTTAAGTTTCAGATATTTTGATTTTATATATGCAGACATCATACTCCGCCTGACGGTACAACCACGGTGGCACTTTAAGATTTTTTATGTTGCAGAAAATACTTTGGAAAGTTCATCACCCAAAGGAAGCACAAGTTGTAGTGGTTATGCACGAAGGCATATTAAGATCAAGAGTATCAGCTAGCCTATTACAAGGCAACACAGTGCCCAAAACAATATCATTGTTTTTTTCAAAGGAGAAGCAGTTTAAACCGGCTTCTGGTTCAAGCTTGGTCACCAGCCTGGCCTGATGGTTGTGGGTCATCCCGCACCGCTTCAACTTCAGTTTCTCTACCCAGCGGCTGGAAATCAATAGTTCTCCAGTCGATTCCCATTAATGCTCGAAAGACAGCTTCATCATGGATCAGCAATGACGGTTCAATATCGGGAGCGTAAGTATGCTTACGGATTGGAGGGATAAGATTTTCCGCTTCATGAATTGGTGCAGCTACTCGCTTGTTTTGATTGTCATATTGGGCTTGATAATGAGACAAGTCTGCTTCTTCAACCAATTGACAAGCTAGCGGACGCACCTCCCGGTTTATTGCTCGCAGATCCGCTTCACTAAACTCTGACCCATCTTCCTTCAAGCTGGGATAGCCCTGAGCCGCTTCAATAGGATCAAAATCCGGCACCCAAGCTTTTGCCCGAATCAAGGCATTGATCGCACCGGTTCGAGCAGCAGATTTCTTCAGCTCTTCCACCCGGGCAGGAAGCACCGACAGTTTCTTCACAGTATCCTGAATCAAAGTAGGCGCCAGATTGTTGTGGGATACAGTACAGATGATCCGCTGTGTGCCAGTGTACAGTTGTTCGATCAACGTGTAGGCGGCTTTCAATTTCTTCCGCACATCTGACCCCAAGTGACCAATGCGTGTCCCTGAAATATCACAAAGGGTTAACAAACCGGCAGCTCTGTAAGACGACCGAATCAAGTCAGAAATCAAACCGGCTTACCAAAGATAGCAGCGGTCATGGCATGCACGTGCCGCTTTATGCTGGTCAGTTCGTCCACCACCGGTTTTAGTGCAGCCTCAGCATCCTCTGCTCGTTTGGTTAAAGCGGATTTTTCAGTGGCCCAATCCGCCCGCTCCTTCTTGAAATCCTTCTTAAGCTGTTCCATGACGCTTAAGGCGCTGGTCAACTCCTCTTTTGCTTTTGAGGTTTCAGTCTGTTGGGACTTCAGATTTTCTTGAAGATCGGCGATTTGGGTCACTTTTGTCTTCAGGTCAGCCTGCATACAGACAGTTATATGATTCAGCAAGCAGTGCAAGAATTGAAGCACCAACCACATAACAAGTTATGCACTTGGCGCTTGGGGGCTAATGCCTATTTGATCTTCATATTTCACTTGATTATAAAGTCCCAAGATCAATACAAGTATTCAACTTGGCACTTGGGGGCTAATGGCTATTTGCTCGAATATATTCTGATGCGGCGATCTCAGTTACTTAAAGTCCCGGTTTAACTACACTAAGTTGAACCGGCCCTTGGGGGCTACATCAACGAGTTCCAAAGCATTGGGATTTATATTAGCATGTCCCGGTTTGGATGCAGATTCTAAACCGGCACTTGGGGGCTAGGAGAGTTAACAAGATTGAAATATCCAAACAGGAAAAAGTACATGGAAGTTACCTCAAATTTCTCTTTCATCATATTGACCAGACCAGCTTCATAGTCACGACTGGTGTATAGCCGGTTCAGATAGCCAGAATGGAGATCTTGGGCTTTCAAAGCGGCATAAGTTGTCAGATCAGCATTCCATTTTCCCTTGCCAATGGCAGCAAATTCTTCCTTGCCAGTATGTCTGGATAATGCAACGGGATTGCTTGGCTCTGTGCGACCAATACCTGTAATGACAACCTCATCATCCTTGGCATCGCCGGTTTGCACTGGGGCCGTTGGCTTATCAGTAGGCTTTGATGGATTGATGGATTTCTCAATCCGAATGGGGTTTGTGGGCTGGTTGACAGGATTTGAGGTATCAATAGGCCTCTCTTTAGCAATAAGATCGTCATCTCAGTGCGGTGGATCATTGGGTATATCTTCAGGAATAGCCGCTTCAAGATCTGGTGTTTTGCCCGGTTCAAGGACGGCATCCTCCTCGACCGCTTTATCCAGGCGAGCCTTCTTGCTCGGCCTAGGCTTGGCCCTGAAAGGAATAACAAAGTCAAATACAGCGTATGTTCCAAGGTGATGTACCGGAAATATTATGATAAGTATAGCTTACACAAGCACCATTTTGAGCGGTGGCAGCTGAGTAGCCGTTGACTCGCTAGAGGATGAGTGGGAAGTAACCTGATAATTGGAGTCATACGGATTAAGAGGTTGACGAAAACAGCCCGCTTTAGGACAAGCACTGACAAGCAAATTAGAGACCTCTGAATGGCGTTTCCGAACCGGACTGTTTGGTAATCCGGCGGAGGTAACTACTTGGCCGCTGTGCCGGGTTGTACGGCGAGCTTCGTGCTATTGGGTCTTCATAAGAAATTTGGGATCCAAGTAAGCAAGAGGATGAGAAAATTTAACTTTCCGGTTTGCCTGACGGATTTTTAGTGAAGGCAAAGGTTCTGAATCGGAAGAAAGAATAATTACCTCTGCAACATCAGCATGGCTGGCTTCGGCATCATCCTGACAAATATCATCATCAATAAGACGCATGAAAAATAAACCAAGTGAGTCAAGCTCTACCTCAAGGTCCGGATTATCCACATCATCATTAGGGGCCGGATCAGAAGATGCAGTGTTTTTCTTCTTGTGAGCAGGCCGTTTCACGACTTTAGTCTTCGGCCGGGTTGGTCGCTCCGGTTTGTCTGGTTTTTCTGGCTTCTCCTGGGAAAGTTTCTTGCTCCAAAACAGATCATTACCCTGTTTAAACAGACATTGATATTAAACAATGACCAGATATATCAATAGCAGGTTCAGTAAAAAGAAAAAAAAGATCAAATTCTTACAGCAGGCGGTTTGTTGGTGGCACAGAAGGGAAGCAGGCCGGTTCGAGCACAGACGTGTTCCGGTTCATTCAGCATTTTATTCATAGCCTCTGTGATTTCTTCGTCGGTAAGCTGGATGTTAGCATGTTGCAGTGGGTCATCAACACTGCCAGTATACTCGCACATCAAACCGGAGCGCTGACTAAGGGGCAGTATGCTCCACGATATCCAACAGCGAGGGAGATCAACTCATGTTAAACCATTGGCCATGAAGGCTCTAAGCTTGGACAGTTGAGAAGCGTATTTGCTTCTCTCCTTGGCAGTCAACCTTTGTGGAAAGGGGTGTGTATTGCTAAGCCGCTCCAGACGAAAGCCAGGCAAAGGATTTTCACCAGCAGGGGAGGTGTCTTTGCAATAGAACCATGTTTGATTCCATTCTTTGGGGTGGCTGTGCAGCTTAGCGTGAGGGTATGTGACCTCTTCCCTTTTTTGAATCGCCACACCGCCCAATTCCGTATTGGAACCGTCAGAAAACTCAGTACGGCGGTTTAGATGGAAATAGTCTCTGAACAACTCCACTGTGGGCTCCTCTTGAAAGAACACCTCACAGAGCACTTGGAAGTGACAGATGTTTGTAACAAAGTTGGGACTAGTGTCTTGTGGGTGGAGTTGAAAATCGGCTAAAACGTCCCGATAAAATTTAGAACCGGGCGGCTTAAAGCCCCAGGCTAAATGATCTACGAAAACAATGACCTCTCCTTCTTGAGGTGTGGGAGGGCATTCTTTGCCAGGGGCTCTCCAATGGATGGTGTTTTTGCTGCCTAAAGCGCCGATCAGGACTAAATTGTTCAGTTGAGTTTCTGTGACGCGAGAAGGAACCCAGTTGCACTCATATACTTGCTTGGCCATGATGAAATCTACAAGATAGGTAATTCCGGTTCAAGAATGCATTGATTAAAGTGCACTGGTATGTACAATGTTAAACCAGAGACAACTCTATCTAAACCGGAGTTTTATGAAGCAACAACATCTGGCAGTTCAACAAGGGGACTAATGGTATATACCAGTTTGGCAAGGGTTCTACAAAGTTAAACTGCCGGATCTAAGCATTGAAACAGTTGAGATTGCGGAATAGATAAGTATACAGAAACAGATTTCACAAGATTTCTCTACAGCGACGGATGTGAAGTAAGTTCAGAAAAGAAGGAAAATAGTCAAGGTTCAAAAAAGAACAGTACCGAATCAATGGACAGAGATACAGATAGATCTATGGTCTTGAGGCATATAAGTAAAGGCGGATGCTAAGAACTACCGCTACACAGAGCAAAGGTTCACAGGTTCATCGAGGATCTATCATATGAGTACGAAGCAGACAATGAACACTGAAGAACTTGGAAACCCTAGAACGGATCTACGGAGGAAAAGGTGAAGAACTCATCGGAGCCGAGGAAGGAACAGAAGGTCGCCGCGATGCTCTGGTACAATCAGGGTGATGCAGCGGCCAAGGTTGGAGCAGAGGTCGTCGACGGCGGCGGAGCTCCCAAGCTGGACGACGCAGGGAAGACGAAGCAGAAGGGCACGATGGGGAAAAAGAAATGACCCTTCGGTCCTATTTATAAGGCAAAGGACAGGAGTCAAGCGCGAAAATCAAGGGACCGTGGGTTTGGAAACAAAGTTGTCGCCTTAATTGTCGCAGACCTATTAAACAAAAAAACAAACAAACAAAAAGGGGGTATCATGGATAAGGTTCTTTATAACAGGTGATGTCACGCCGGTTTACAACGACCAGAGAAGATGACATCACAGCGGTTCAACAAACTACAAGAAGATGTTGAATATGAAGATTTTTTGCTAAGGATTGACATGAACCTGTTCAAATCAATCTGGGGCCTAATGTTGGGGATATTACTACTGGGCGTAAACCGGCCTATCTGGGTCGGGTTAACTTCATCAGTAGTTAATTATGTTAAAGCCCAAGAAGGCAGATGAGAGCTCAAGGCCCATAGTCGGTTCAAGGCCTGTAGTCGTAAACCGGCGTTGGTATTTAACTTGTATTATAAGTTAGGAATAAGTAGAGACCAAACCGGACACGTCTATGAGCCGGTATTGGGACTCTGTGAACCGACGGGCGTCACCCGCGTATATAAGGGGACGACCCGGCGGCGGTTCAAGAACAGACAACAACTCGAGACTTAGGCGAAGCTTGTTTGCTCCCTAGTCATCGAAACCCCATCAATTCCATCACAACTAGACGTATGCTTTTACCTTCATCGAAGGGGCCGAACTAGTATAACTCTCTTGCGTCCCTGTGTCCGCTTTAACCCCTTCAAGATAACCCGTCGCGATGGCTCCACGACTAAGTCCTTTCTCTAGGACATCTGCCGTGACAAAACCACGACAATTGGGGTTAGAAGGGGTGTAGCTGGTTCTCTGTCCAACTGGGTAGGGGTACAATCTGCGAGAGTCTGGGTTATGTGTGGTGGATCTGGTCCTTAGGCAAGTACAACCGTGGTTGTATCTGCATCAATTGGTAGCACTATCTTTTCTGAAGACCGTGTTGTTACTCCTTAGATACTGCCATCACGCTCTCCAATTCAAAGGGCTGATAAACAAGAAAAGTAATTGAAAGTATAGACATTGTATGATAGACAGGTGCAATGGATAGTGGGGAATAAAAGAGGGCATGAAATAATTCATATTTATGTTGTCTAACCAAACAGGATAGCATGACACAGTTTCACATATATGATGACTAACTAAACAGGATAGCATGACACAATTTCACATTATGATGGCTAACTAAAAAAGATGGAAAGACATAGTTCAAAATATGAGACTGTGTAAACAGGATGACATGACATAACTATATAATGTGTTTATTAAATAGGTTGGCATGCCATAATTCACATACATTCACGGATAGAATGCCATAATTCAAAATATGATGACCGTAAACACTAAACAAGATGAGATGATATAACTATATGATGTCTTTATTAAATGGGTTGCCATGCCATAATTCAGATAGATGATGTGTATGTACTATGTAAACATGATGGCATGATATAATTCAAATATATGATTTATATAGTAAGCAAGTAAGCAGATGGCAATCCATATATGATGTAAAAATTAAGCAATGCAAGATAACATGCATGACATGGGTAATATAACCCTGCCATGTTTGAATTTAGACCTCAGGGGAAAATAGGACTGGTCATCAGTCTCTGAATCATGCTCTGAGGAGCTCTCTGTAACCAGCAAGATGTCTGCTTTAGTAGGTAGCATTGTCTGCTCTGAATACCTTGTTTTCACTCCAGATACTTCCATCACCGCTTCAAATGGCTGATGCACAGGAAGAGTAGTTGAATATACAAGCGTTGTCGCCAAATGGAACACGTAATACAAAAAAATGATAGCATGATATAATTCACATACATTATGATTGGCTAAACAACATGGCATTGCATAATTCACATATATAATGCCTTTGCAACAAGATAGCATTGTATAACTCACATATATAATGTCTTGCAACAAGATGGCAATGCATAATTCACATATATGGTAATTAGATACTAAACAGGTGGCATTCACACAAAGCATGTCTAAACTAATCAAATGACATAGCAATGCAAGACACCATACGCACGATATGAGCAACATAACCCTGCCAAGTTAGAGAATACACCTCGGGGGGGGATAGGACTGGTCATCTGTCTCTAAATCCTCCTCTGAGGAGCTATTCGTAACCAGCGAGATATGCGCTTCGTTAGATAGCATAGTCTGCTCTGAAGACCTTGTTTTCACTCCAGAATTTGCCATCACCGTGTCAAATGGCTGATGCACATGAAGAGCAGTTGAATGTAATAACATTGTTGACAAATGTAATATGTAACAAAAAAGGATGGCCTGATATAATTTACATATAAGATGACTGGCTAAGCAGGATGTCATTGCAAAATTCACATATATGATGCCTGGCTAAACAAGATGGCGTTGCATAATTCACATAAACGATGAATAAACTAAATAGATGGCATTCGCACAAATGATGTCTAAACTAAGAAGATGGCATATTTGATGTATAAAGTAAGCAATGCAAGACACCATATGCATGATATAACCAACATCAGCATGCCAAGTTAGAGCGAAGACCTCAGGGGGTAAATAGGAGTTATCTTCTCCTTCTGAATCCCCCTCAGAACAGATATCTTCCTCTCGATTACAATCCGAAATGCATAGAGGGGGCTGCCTTTGCGGCTACCATGGAGCGACGTCTGCATGAAATTTTATTGCCACACAAGGCTCGTCTCTTTTGCTCTACATGTTCAGTTCCATTGTTTACAATAACTGTCATGCATAGGAATAAAACATAGTGAGATTATGTAAGGAGTGCATGCAGAAATCCAGAGTGATGGTAGCAACCTGTGGATAGACCCAAAACCAATAATAGCAGGCAGATAATGGCTTCAGTTAAAAAATACAGATAATGGCTTCTTTACTGTTTGTTTCCCACTCAACATGAAACTCATAGTAGACACCGGAGATTAACCAGATAGTAGATAGATACTATTGATAGCGGCCCCGATATGTACCCCACAACCATTTAAAAACTCAAGTTTGAACATTAGTTTGGAGCTGACTCAGAGTCTAATCGGTGAACAGGACGATAAAGTAGCATGTAATATTAAGCGATGCATAACGTAAGCAGACACGAAAGAGTGCGACCTCTCTTGCGGACCCGTGTAGTCCTCGAGATCATCTGCTCGGTTGATGATGGTAGTGCAGTTTTCATGGCTGCCAGCGGCGGGGAAGAAGATCTGAGGTGACGAAAGACAGTCTGGAGGCCGGATCCCTGCTGTGTTGGACCCTTCTGTCATTGGAGCAGCTGAGCTGGGGTGGACGATGGCGCAGCAGGAGCGGGACAAACCACACAAGGTTTTCTTTGACAACTATATGTAAGAGAAGTAATTCTGTAAGGGCTCGTTTGAATTGGAGGATTCCAACAATGCAGGGATAGGAAATTGACAGGAATAGCATAGGAATGCACATGCAAAATAGAGAATTTAAAAACACAGGATTTCTGCCAATCTGGGTGTTTGATTCACAACAATTGGAAGATCACAGGATGCAAAGAAGCATGGTGAGATTAAGTCAAACCACAAGAAAATGTACGGTTATAATGCTATTATACTATCTCTTAGTCTTGTGCTTCATGAATAGGAATTTGAAAAGGAGGACAAGTGAAAATTAAAATTCCTACGTTTTTTCTTTCAAGGAGACACTAAAGGAACAAATTCGTGTGCTCAGTGGACAATATATATAACATGTAGAGTAAAAAAGAGATGCAACAAGTGTAAAACCTCTTTGGCGAAGCCATGTCGATCTCAGCGTGATTGGGTTGGCCGGTGAGGATGCTCCGGCTGACTTGGCTGTCGGAGGGGAAGAAGATCTTAGGCGTCTGGAGATGGAGCCCGAGGTACTGCTCCACTGTGATGGAGGGTTTCGTCGTTGGAGCAGCTCCGGTGAGTTGTACGACGCCGAGGCTGAAGCAGGACAAGAGAGACAACGAACAACGTTAACCTAAGTGGAATTCTAATAGCATCTCCAATACATGACATAAAATACATAACCACAAAGTGCTAGATGTAAAATACATCAGCCGCTCATCTCTGAACTTAACTGTCGAAACTGAATTCAACTGTCGAAACTGAACTTAACTGTCGAAACTAAATTTAACTGTCGAAACCGAATTTTGCTATCGAAACTGAACGCACTAGCAAGGTGAGGCTACACGTCGGTCGACTGACTTTTTCATCGCTGGTCATTCGATTTTGCAGCCGTTGGATACGAAATCAAGGGCCTTCGGTTCATCTTCAACCTCCACCCCCTTGAGCCGGCCAAACAGCAACCCCCCGCCGCCCGCGGCCGGCGGTGCGCCGCCCCGAAAACACTCCCCACCGCCGGTCCGCCGTCGCCCCGGCCATCCCTCTAGGCCCCCCGTGACGAGCTTTTTCTTCGGCGATCCCCACGCCACCGTCCCGCCACAACCGGCGACCACCGCCCCCATCCTGAACCCTAAGATAGATAGTGGTGTACCTCTCCAGCGAGCCCCCCTCCCCACTGCGGCTGGTTCTTCCATCACCCCGGTGGCATCAGAGTGAAGTGTAGCTAAATCAGAGCAGCATCTCAAGCAAGAGCAAGAGCAGCAGCTCGAGCAAGAGAAATAACAAGAGCAGACCAGGCAGGGGACCGAGAGCAAGAGCAGCAGCGCGAGCAAGAGCAATAACAAGAGCAGACCAGGCAGGGGACCGAGAGCAAGAGCAGAGCAGCAGCGCAAGCGAGAGCTAAAGTAGCAGCAGGTCCTACTGATGTGGACATCGCCGCCGAGGGAGCGACGACGTGGAGGAAGTGGCCAGCGACGCCGCCGTGGATGGAGCCACGCCATGTCAGCTCGGGACTGAGCGCCGGCAGCACCGTGAGATCGAATGAAGAAGAAAATGCGGCGATTAGTGTACAACCTCTTTGGTGGCGCCGATTAGGCCGCAGCTTCATCCGAGGAAACGGTGATGATGATGCTCTTCAGGTGGTACAGGTGAAGACGGCGGTGTGGGAATGGAGGTGGCGTGAAAGACGAGGGGAACGTTGGGGCAGCTCCTTGGAGGTGGAGGACGGGGTGGCTGAACCGGCGGGACGATGAGATCGACGATGGATCCTCATTTGGTACGATGGATGAGGGACGTCGAGGTGTTGCTGTGGATGACGTCGTCCGGGAAGCGGCTCCGGCTGGGTGGCGGACGGAGCAGGGTGTGGGGTTTCGTCGCGGGTTTTTGCAGCCTCGGTGTATGAATGGGTGGGCGGATGGGATGGCAGTGCGGAACCATGGCTTAGAGACACGCTTGTCCGAAATGTGGGGTAAGTTATGAAAGTACCCCCACCGATTTGAGGCGGTTCTTTCGGTTCAGGGGTACCACGGGCATTTCGTGTGTCGGGATTTCACAGGAGGTGGGAGTTTTCACGCGCGTTGTAATTTTGGAATAGCAAGGCGCGGGTTGAGATGGAGGGAGTTGTCGGAGCACAACGAGACAAAGATATATCTTAAATATTTCGGGCTAACAAGGCGTGGGTTGAAATTTCCGGACAAGCCTAACGTGTACTGTACCAAATCAATGCGCCCTACAGATGTCATTCAAATCTTTGAATTCATGTTATGTTCAATTAAAATATTTCCCTACGTGTATAATGCATGCAACCTACTACTCAAATGAACATTTTAGTGCATTCCAAACATATATACTACCGCTTCAATATGAACTAAATTTGAATTCGTTTCTCTATTTGAATAAGATCTACAGTAATGATTGTTGTGAAGTCAAAGCATTTGAATTCGTTTCTTTGTTTTAATAAGATCTACAATCATCCTTATTGTCAAGTTAAACCATCATTTGTGTATTATCTTCACAGCACACCACATGATTAGTCTCGAGTTACATATGAACTATGTGTACTATATGAACTCGAACTAGATTTTTTGAATCCACTTTATTTTGATTTCAAATCACATTACATTTGTAGCTCTAGCTAGATCTTCATAATCTAAACCATGTCTCATATGTATAATGTGTTTATCACATTATGTATGGTGCCCCACCCCCTACGCCTACAAGTATTTAGATGTGAGTTGCAAACACCACACATTACCACAAATTCAAATATAATGTGAGAATGTTCGATATATAGTATTGTTTATATTGTTCGATATTTAGTTGTAAGCTGCAAACGCCACACATTATCACAAATTCAAATAAAATGTGAGATTGTTTGATGTATAGTATGGTTTAGATTGTTCGGCATTTAGCTGTGAGTTGTAAACACCATGCATTATCACATTATGGTATAACTTGTGCACAACACGTGTATCACCGCTATATTCATGCATGCAATGTTTAAAACACTATGGTCTCCTATTAAAATATATGAATCCACTTTCATATCAAATTATGATCTTTGTTAGTCTCTTACACCCACACAATCCTCTAACCGTTGTAGCTGCCACTAACTTTATCTCATGCATGCACACGCCCTCCTCGCCCTCCCCCTCCCTCGGCATTCTATCCACCGGGCACATTCATTTTTTTCTTTAGGTCGTTCTCCCAGAGTCTCCACAACTCCTTTCCGACACACACCGATCGATAAACCTCTCCAGCGATGCCTGCCTACAACATACAAACACACCTTCAATCTCCTCCTTTATGTATCCTTGCCTCGTGTCTCTCATACGGTCAGACACACGTGTAAACTCTCGCCCCTCTTTTCATCGCTCTCACAACCGCACACTCCTCCCCCTATCTAGCTAGTAGTTGGGCCTCTCGCACCACCTCCTAGCTCCATTCTCTCTGTCTATCCGTCTCGCTGGGCCTTATTTGCCTCTAACAAATGGACATACACCGACCGATCTCTCGCTATACATATAGCTAGCTAGGTCCTTATAACTCGTTTTTACCCACACGTCAATCGATCTACCTCATTAGTTGTGTCTCTCCCTTCCTCCGACAAACAACAATTGATCTACCGATCTAGTTAGGTTTGCTTACCAAACACATGGTTCCCTTCATCATCCATGGATGCGTCCCGACAGATCTATCACACAGGCACACACAGAAACACATCCCCACTCTTATTGATAACATTGCAGTTTCACCCTCAGTTTGTCTAGTAGGCCTCTCCCACCATCTTCGAGAAGCAACTCCATCACCCATCCAGCAGTCTACCCCTCTCCCTCCCTCTCCCTCCCTCTCTCTCTCCTCTCTCTCTCACATCATATTTCCCGTCCTTCAGTTATGTATGGATGTCGACCGATCTCCCTCAAGACATAGCTGGGTCTCTCCTTCTCAACACATATACGAGTCGTTCTACCTCTATAGTTAGGCCTCTGCCTACCCCTCCCACCACCCCTCCCCCCACACACACCGATACATCAAGCGCTCTAGTCATGTCTCCATGCCACACACAAACTTGACGTGTGCCCTCTAACGTTTCGGTAGGCCAGTCGCCCTATATCTTTGACTTGTACGCACACACACAATTTCGATGGCTCTCTTCATCAATCTCGCACCCACCCACTTGATCCTCTCTTCGACTCTATCGAAGCTATGACCCCTCCCTATCTTCTCGTGGATTGCCCGACCCTCTATGTATGATATGGATAGGCCTCCATTTCACACACATTGCATGCAAAATTTTGTTTGAGATGTCATCAACACATTCCCACAAATAATTCACGAAATCAACCCCCCACCCCACCCTCACCCCAAAACAAAAAACACTCATGAACGTGGTTTGTATCTCTCACACACACCCACGTAGGTGGGGGATGTGCATGAATAGAAGAGGTGCATGCACGGCGCACGTACTCCCGTCTCTTTCACAACCACACCCGCGCGGGTACATGGTGGAGCTCATTTCTGTACGAAAAAGGCAGCCCCATCACAAAGCACATCTCCCGTTGCAAGAAAAACCATTATAGTTGGTCGAACCAAATCGATAGATCGGAGAGAAATATAAAGCTATCTTAATCATGCATAAAAGAGTTCGGAGAAGACTCAAATAATATTCATAGATAACCTGATCATAAATCCAAAATTCATCGGATCTCAACAAACGCGCCACAAAAGAAGATTACATCGAATAGATCTCCAAGAACATCGAGGAGAGCATTGTATTGAAGATCAAAGAGCCATCTAGCTACTAGCTATGGACCCGTAGGTCTGTGGTAAACTACACACACATCATTCGAAGGGCAACAAGGTTGGTGTAGAGGCCCTCCGTGATCAAACCCCCCTCCGGTGGAGTACCGAAAAGGCCCCAAGATGGGATGTCACAAGAACAGAAGCTTGCAGTGGCAGAAAAGTTTTTTTGGTGTGACCTCTAGTATAGGTGGAATATTTGGGAATTTATAGTGTTGGAGTTAGGGTTAGGAGAGCCACGGGGGGGGGGGGGGACCACAAGCCCCCTGGATGCGCTCCCCCTGGGGCGCCCCCAGGGCTTGTGGCCCCCTCGTGGGTCTTTTGAGCTCTTCCCAAAGCTTCGTAGGTGTCTTATTGTCTAAGAAAAATCTTTGTAAAGTTTCATTCCATTTGGACTCCGTTTGGTATTGATTTTCTGTATAAGTCAAAAACAAGGGGAAAACCAGCAACTGGCATTGGGCACTAGGTTAATAGGTTAAAATGATATAAAATAGCATATAAAACATCCAAGATAGATAATATAATAGCATGGAACAATAAAAAAATATAGATACGTTGGAGACGTATCAGGAGCCGTAGCCACCTCCTGTTCTTCACTCGGAGGGCCAGATCTAGAGCCCGTTCGGTGCTCCGGAGAGGGGGATCTTCGGTCTTCATCATCACAATCATTCTCCATGACCAATTTCATGATGCTCACTGCTGGGAGTGAGTAATTCCTTCGTAGGCTTGATGGACGATGGTGGGTTGGATGAGATTCATCATGTAATAATCGAGTTAGTTTTGTTAGGGCTTGACCCTAGTATCCACTATGTTCTGAGATTGATGTTGCTATGACTTTGCTATGCTTAATGCTTGTCACTAGGGACCGAGTGCCATGATTTCAGATCTGCACCATTTATGTTTTCACCATTATATCTATGTTCTTGATCCGATCTTGCAAGTCATATGTACCTATTATGTGTTATGATTCGTAAACCCCAAGGTGACAACAATTGGGATACTTTCTGGTGATGACCGTAGTTTGAGGAGTTCATGTATTCACTATGTGTTAATGCTTTGTTCTGGTTCTCTATTAAAAGGAGGCCCTAATATACCTTAGTTTCCTTATTTACTCCGATGCCACGGGAGGGTAGGACAAAAGATGTCACGCAAGTTCTTTTCCTTAAGCAGGTATGACTATTTACGGAATACATGCCTGCATTATATTTATGAATTGGAGCTAGTTCTGTGTCACCCTAGGTTATGACTGATATATGATGAATATCATCCAACAAATTCATTGATCGAATGCCTACGAGCTTTTCACATATTGTTCTTGCTGTGTTACTATTGCTATTGCTACTGTTACAACTGCTACAAAATTGTTGTTACTGTTGTTACCATTACCATTGCTATCGTTACTACTATCAAACTATCATATTATTGTGCTACTAATCACTATGCTGCAGATATTTAATCTCCAGGCGTGGTTGAATTGACAACTCAACTGATAATACTTACAAATATCTTTGGTTCCCCTTGTGTCAAATTAATAAATTTGGGTTGAATACTTTACCCTCAAAAACTGTTGCGATCCCTTATACTTTGTGAGTTATCAAGACCTTTTTATGGCACTGTTGCCGGGGAGCATAGCTATATTTGTTGAGTCACTTGGGATTTATATCTATTTATCACTATGAAGAATCTGAAAAATACTAGAACCAAGATTTTTTTCCTCATCTTCGACGAGGGGAGGTCAGGAATTGCCATCTAGCTCTGTACTTGATTCACCTTCTGTTCTGAATAGACTTGCAACACCACCTCCTGCTATTAATTTTGATATGTCGCAAGTTATTGATGACGCTACTTCTGCTATGAATGATGCTTACGATGATGCTAGTACCTTGCTTGATGATAATGTGCTACTAGGTGAATTAACTAATGAAATTACTAAAACTGTTGAAGTCTTTGAAACTGAAAACTATGAAACACCTATTAGACCTAGCTCTCCTAGATTTGAATTACGTAAGATACCTGATGGTTATGTTATGGATGGAGAGGTAGCTAGAGACTTTCTTGCTTGCAAGGATAGAGATGATCTTAAGAAGTTATTATGCAAGTTGAAAGAAAAATCCTTGAATGCTAGAAAGAAATGAGATCCAAAGTTTGCTACTTCACCTATCTTTGTTACTGATAAGGATTATGAATTCTCTGTCGACCCAGAGTTAATTACTTTGGTTGAATCTGATCCTTTGCATGGCTATGAAACTGAAAATGTTGTGGCACATCTTACTAAACTAAATGATATAGCCACCCTTTTGGCTCAAGATGAGAAAATTCGCTACTACTATATTCTCAAGTTATTTCCGTTCTCATTAAAGGGTGATGCTAATATATGGTACAATACTCTTGCTCCTAGTTGTGTGCATAGTCCCCGGGATATGATTTATTACTTCTCTAAAAATTGTTTTCCTGCTCATAAGAAACAAGCTGCCTTACAGGAAATATTTAACTTTGTGCAAATTGAAGAAGAGAGTCTTCCACAAGCTTGGGGAAGGCTTCTCCAATTACTTAATGCTTTGCCTGATCATCCTCTTAAGAAAAATGAAATACTTGATATCTTCTATAATGGACTAACTGATGCTTCTAGGGACTTCCTAGATAGTTGTGTTGGTTGTGTTTTCAGGGAAAGAACTGTTGAACAAGCCGAGGAACTATTGAATAACATATTGAAGAATTATGATGATTGGACTCTTCCTAAACCACTGCCTAAACCCACTCCAAAGAAAAGGGGTATATTTCTCAGTCTTGGAGATATGCAAGAGGCAAAGAAATCTATGAAAGAAAAAGGTATTAAAGCTAAAGATGTTAAGAATTTACCACCTATTGAAGAAATACATGGTCTTGATAACCCGACACAGGTAGTAAAGGTAGATTCTCTCTATAGATTTGATGAAGGTGACATTGATACGTCCATTTTGCATCATGCTTTTATATCTATATTTATTGCATTATGGGCTGTTATTACACATTATGTCACAATACTAATGCCTACTCCCTCTTATTTTACAAGGTTTACATGAAGAGGGGGAATGCCGGCAGCTGGAATTCTGGGCTGGAAAAGGAGCAAATATTATAGACCTATTCTGCACATCTCCAAAAGTCCTGAAACTTCACAGGAGCACATCTCAGAATATATAAAAAATATTGGGTGAAAGAAGTACCAGAGGGGGTCACCCACCGTCCACGAGGGTGGGAAGTGCGCCCTACCCCCCTAGGCATGCCCCTGCCTCGTGGGCCCCCTAGCAGCCCTCTAATGCCCATCTTTGGCTATATGGAGTCTTTCGTCGAGGAAAAAAGCATAAGCAAGCTTTCGGGAAGAAACTCCACCGCGACGAGGCGGAACCTTGGCGGAACCAATCTAGGGCTCCAGCGGAGCTATTCTGCTGGGGAAACCTCCCTCCGGGAGGGCGAAATCATCACCATCGTCATCACCAACGATCCTCCTATCGGGAGGGGGTCAATCTCCATCAACATCTTCACCACCACCATCTCATCTCAAACCCTAGTTCATCTCTTGTATCCAATCTTTGTCCCAAAGCCTCAGATTGGTACCTGTGGGTTGCTAGTAGTGTTGATTACTCCTTGTAGTTGATGCTAGTTGGTTTACTTGGTGGAAGATCATATGTTCAGATTCGTTATGCATATTAATACCCCTCTGATTATGAACATGAATATGATTTGTGAGTAGTTATGTTTGTTCCTGAGGACATGGGACAAGTCTTGCTATAAGTAGTCATGTGAATTTGGTATTCGTTTGATATTTTGATGAGATGTATGTTGTCTCTCCTCTCGTGGTGTCATGTGAACATCGACTACATGACACTTCACCATTGTTTGGGCCTAGAGGAAGGCATTGGGAAGTAATAAGTAGATGATGGGTTCCTAGAGTGACAGAAGTTTAAACCCTAGTTTATGCGTTGCTTCGTAAGGGGCTGATTTGGATCCATATGTTTCATGCTATGGTTAGGTTTACCTTAATACTTCTGTTGTAGTTGCGGATGCTTGCAATAGGGGTTAATCATAAGTGGGATGCTTGTCCAAGGAAGGATAGTACCAAAGCACCGGTCCACCCACGTATCAAATTATCAAAGTACCGAACGCGAATCATATGAACGTGATCAAAACTAGCTTGACGATAATTCCCATGTGTCCACGGGAGCACTTTCCTTTATATATGAGTTTGTCCAGGCTTGTCCTTTGCTACAAAAAGGATTGGGTCATCTTGATGCACCTTATTTACTTTTATTACTTGTTACCCGTTACAAATTACCTTATCACAAAACTATCTGTTACTGATAATTTCAGTGCTTGCAGAGAATACCTTACTGAAAACTGCTTATCATTTCCTTCTGCTCCTCGTTGAGTTCGACACTCTTACTTATTGAAAGGACTAAGATAGATCCCCTACACTTGTGGGTCATCAAGACTCTTTAATGGCGCCGTTTCCGGGGAGTGAAGCGCCTTTTGTAGGTGGAATTTGGTAAGGAAAAATTTATATAGTGTGCTGAAATTTACCGTCACTTGTTACTATGGAACATTATCCTTTGAGGGGCTTGCTCGAGGCATCTTCACCCCGACCAATAGAGCAAACAGTTGCTCCTCAACCTACTGAACCTACTGAAATTTTTTACTTTGAAATTCCTTCGGGTATGATAGAGAAACTGCTAGCTAATCCTTTTATAGGAGATGGAACATTACATCCCGATTTTCACCTAATCTATGTGGATGAAGTTTGTGGATTATTTATGCTTGCAGGTATGCCCGTGGATGTTATCAAGAAGAAGGTCTTCCCTTTATCTTTGAAGGGAGAGGCATTGACATGGTTTAGGCTATGTGAATCAGAAGTTTTATCCTATGCATCTTGTTCATCGTGATCGTAATTATATATACAATTTTTCGCCTCGCGAAGGAGAAAGCATCGCTCAAGCTTGGGGGAGGCTTAAGTCAATGTTATATTCATGCCCCAATCATGAGCTCTCAAGAGAAATTATTATTCAAAAAATTTATGCTCGGCTTTCTCTCGATAATCGTTCCATGCTCAATACTTCTTGTACTGGTTCTTTTATGATGAAGACTATTGAATTCAAATGGAATTTATTGGAAATAATTAAATGCAACTCTGAAGATTGGGACCTCGACGAAGGTAAGGAGTTAGGTATAATAACTAAGTTTGATTGTGTTAAATCTTTTATGGATACCGATGCTTTCCATGAATTTACCACTAAATATGGACTTGACTCTGAGATAGTAGCTTCTTTCTGTGAATCCTTTGCTACTCATGTTGATCTCCCTAAGGAGAAGTGGTTTAAATATAATCCTCCCATTGAAGTAAAAGTAGTTGCACCTATTAAAGTTGAAGAAAATACTATTACTTATAATGATCCTGTTGTTCCTACTGCTTATATTGAGAAACCACCTTTCCCTGTTAGAATAAAGGATCATGCTAAAGCTTCAACTGTAGTTCGTAAGAGTAATACTAGAATACCTACTACCTCTGAGCAAATTAAAGTTGAACCTAGTGTTGCTATGGTTGAAGATCTCTTGGCCGATAATATTGATGGGCATGTTATTTACTTCTATGATGAAGCTGCTAGAATTGCTAGACCCGATACTAAGAGTAAATATAGACCTGTTGTAGGCATGCCTGTTATTTCTGTTAAAATAGGAGATCATTGCTATCATGGCTTATGTGATATGGGTGCTAGTGCAAGTGCAATACCTCATTCCTTATATAAAGAAATTATGCATGATATTGCACCTGCTGAGATAGAGGAAATTGATGTTACAATTAAGCTTGCCAATAGAGACACTATTTCACTAGTTGGATTGTTAGAGATGTTGAAGTCTTGTGTGGGAAAGTTAAATATCATGCTGGTTTTCTTGTTCTTGGTTCCCACAAGATAATTTTTGTCCCATTATATTTGGTAGACCCTTCTTGAATACTGTTAATGCTAAGATAGATTGCAATAAGGATATTGTTTCTGTTGGTTTAGGGGATATGTCTCATGAATTTAATTTTGCCAAGTTTCTAGACAACCCCATGATAAAGAATTGCCTAGTAAAGATGAAATTATTGGTCTTGATTCTATTCCCGTGACTCCTAATGATCCTTTAAAACAATATTTGCTAGACCATGAAAATGATATGTTTATGAATGAAAGAAGGGAAATAGATAAAGTATTCTTTAAACAGGGACCTATTTTGAAACATAATTTTCCTATTGAAATCCTAGGGGATCCTCCTCCACCCAAGGGTGATCCCGTTTTCGAGATTAAACCTTTACCTGATACTCTTAAATATGCTTATCTTGATGAGAAAGAGATATATCCTGTTATTATTAGTGCTAACCTTTCAGAACATGAGGAAAAGAAATTATTGAAAGCTCTAAAGAAGCACTGTGCTGCCATTGGATATACTCTTGATGATCTTAAGGGCATTAGTCCCACTCTATGCCAGCACAAAATAAAATTCGAGAAAGACGCGAAACCGGTTGTTGATCACCAACGATGATTAAATCCTAAGATGAAAGAAGTGGTAAGAAAAGAAATACTAAAGCTTCTGGAGGCAGGTATAATTTATCCCGTTGCTGATAGTCAGTGGGTAAGTCATGTTCATTATGTCCCTAAGAAGGGAGGTATTACTGTTGTTCCTAATGATAAAGATGAATTGATCCCACAAAGAGTTGTTGCAGGTTATAGAATGGTAACTGATTTCCGCAAATTAAATAAAGCTACTAAAAAGGATCATTACCCTTTCCCTTTTATTGATCAAATGCTAGAAAGATTATCCAAACATACACATTTTTGCTTTCTAGATGGTTATTCTGGTTTCTCCCAAATACCTGTGTCAAAAGAGGATCAAGAAAAGACAACTTTTACTTGCCCTTTCGGTACCTTTGCTTATAGACGTATGCCTTTTGGTTTATGCAATGCACCTGCTACTTTTCAAAGATGTATGACTGCTATAATCTCTGACTTTTGTGAAAAGATTGTTGAGGTTTTCATGGATGATTTCTCCGTTTACAGAACTTCTTTTGATGATTGCTTAAGCAACCTTGATCGAGTTTTGTAGAGATGTGAAGAAACCAATCTTGTCTTGAATTGGGAGAAGTTCCACTTTATGGTTAATGAAGGTATTGTCTTGGGGCATAAAATTTCTGAAAGAGGTATTGAAGTTGATAAAGCTAAAGTTGATGCTATTGAAAAGATGCTGTGTCCTAAGGACATTAAAGGTATAATAAGTTCCTTGGTCATGCCGGTTTTTATAGGAGGTTCATTAAGGACTTCTCTAAAATTTCTAGGCCTCTGACTAATATCTTACAAAAAGATGTTCCTTTTGTTTTTGATGATGATTGTCTAGAAGTATTTTAAATACTTAAGAAAGCTTTGATTTCTGCACCTATTGTTCAGCCTCCTGATTGGAGTTTACCATTTGAAATCATGTGTGATGCTAGTGATTATGCTGTAGGGTCTGTTCTAGGACAAAGAGTTGATAAGAAATTAAATGTTATTCAATATGCTAGTAAAACTCTAGACAGTGCCTAGAGAAATTATGCTACTACTGAAAAAGAATTTTTAGCAGTTGTATTTGCTTGTGATAAGTTCAGACCTTATATTGTTGATTCTAAGGTAACTGTTCACACTGATCATGCTGCTATTAAATATCTTATGGAAAAGAAAGATGCTAAACCTAGACTTATTAGATGGGTTCTCTTGCTACAAGAATTTGATTTGCATATTATTGATGGAAAGGGAGCTGAGAACCCCGTTGTAGACAACTTGTCTAGGTTAGAGAATGTTCTTGATGACCCACTACCTATTGATGATAGCTTTCCTGATGAACAACTAGCTGTCATAAATACTTCTCGTACTGCTCCATGGTATGCTCATTATGCTAATTATATTTTTGCTAAATTTATACCGCCTAGTTTCACATACCAGCAAAAGAAAAAGTTCTTCTATGATTTAAGACATTACTTCTGGGATGACCCACACCTTTATAAAGAAGGAGTAGATGGTGTTATTAGACGTTGTGTACCTGAGCATGAACAGGAACAGATCCTATGCAAGTGTCACTCTGAGGCTTATGGAGGACACCATGATGGAGATAGAACTGCACATAAGGTACTGCAATCTGGTTTTTATTGGCCTACTCTCTTCAAAGATGCCTGTAAGTTTGTCTTGTCTTGTGATGAATGTCAAAGAATTGGTAATATTAGTAGACGTCAAGAAATGCCTATGAATTATTCACTTGTTATTGAACCATTTGATGTTTGGGGCTTTGATTATATGGGACCGTTTCCTTCCTCTAATGGGTATACACATATTTTAGTTGTTGTTGATTACGTTACTAAGTGGGTAGAAACTATTCCAACTAGTAGTGCTAATCATAACACCTCTATTAAGATGCTTAAAGAAGTTATTTTTCCAAGGTTTGGAGTCCCTAGATATTTAATGACTGATGGTGGTTCACATTTTATTCATGGTGCCTTTCGTAAAATGCTTGCTAAGTATGATGTTAATCATAGAATTGCATCTCCTTATCACCACGGTCTAATGGTCAAGTAGAACTGAGCAATGGAGAGCTTAAATTAATTTTGCAAAAGACTGTTAACAGATCTAGGAAGAATTGGTCCAAGAAACTTGATGATGCATTATGGGCCTATAGAACTACATACAAAAATCCTATGGGTATGTCTCCGTATAAAATGGTTCATGTCATTTACCTCTTGAACTAGAACATAAGGCATATTGGTCCATTAAAGAGCTCAATTATGATTTCAAACTTGCCGGTGAGAAGAGGCTTTTTGACATTAGCTCACTTGATGAATAGAGAGCCCAGGCTTAAGAAAATGCCAAACTGTTTAAAGAAAAAGTTAAAAGATGGCATGATAAAAGGATACAAAAATGTGAGTTTAATGTAGGTGATTATGTATTGTTATACAACTCTTGTTTAAGATTTTTTGCAGGCAAACTCCTCTCAAAACGGGAAGGTCCTTACGTCACTGAGGAAGTCTATCATTCCGGTGCCATAAAAATTAACAACTTCAAAGGCACAAATCCGAGGGTGGTGAATGGTCAAAGAATCAAACATTATATCTCAGGTAATCCTATAAATGTTGAAACTAATGTTATTGAAACCGTAACCCCAGAGGAATACATAAGGGACATTTTCTAGAACATTTCATACTCCGAAAAGGAAGAGGTATGAGGTATGGTAAGTAAACCGACTTCAAGACAGTTCTAATACTATTTTTTCTATGTTTTGGAATATTTAAGAAAATAGGAAAATAAGAAGTAGTCCAGAAAGGATACGAGGCTTCCACGAGGGTGGAGGGCGCGCCCCTTACCTCGTGGGTGCCTCGTGTGCCCTCCGGGCTCCATTTTCTTGCACGATACTTCTTTTGGTCGGTACAAATTCATTATATAATCTCCCGAAGGTTTTGACCACCGTATCACGCAAATAACCTCTGTTTTTGTTTCGAGCTATTTCTGCTGCAGATTAGAGCAATATGTCATCCCAAGGTTCAGAGGGAGAAAGCTATGTGGCTGATTACCTTGCAGATCATAAGGTCTACAGGGACTTGGAGCATTGTAGTTGGACCACAAAGGAAGAAGAAGACTTTGAGCCTAGGGGAAA
Source organism: Triticum aestivum (assembly GCF_018294505.1). Taxonomy (NCBI): domain Eukaryota; kingdom Viridiplantae; phylum Streptophyta; class Magnoliopsida; order Poales; family Poaceae; genus Triticum; species Triticum aestivum. The sequence continues at coordinate 401,821,107 of NC_057794.1, forward strand.
GGAGGAGACGAGTTCAGATGAAGATGAAGTCCCATTACCTCAACCTGGGGGCATGCATGTGGAGTTCAAAAAGTCAAGCCTCCCCAATAGAGCAAAGAAACCTAAGATCGAGTTTATCCCTTTTCATCTCTTGTAGGAGAACAAACAAGAACTATGCAACAAGGTATTAAGCCTTGAGCGGGAGATCGAGGACCTAAGGGAGCAAAATTCTATCCTCAAGCGCAAATTAAGGAAGAAGCACACACAATCAACAACTCCATCATCACCATCCCCAAAGAAAGAGATATAAACACATGGGTATGGTCACTCCCCTTGGCAACTGCCAAGCTTGGGGGAGTACCTCGGTATCGTATCACCATCACTTTTATCTTTACCATTTTTCTTAGTTCGATACTTTTGGTAATATCTTGATCTAGTAGAATAAAGTTTTAGTATGATCTAGTTTTGAGTTTTGCTTTATGATCCTTCTATGTAATCGAGTCCGTGAGCTATATATAATAAAGATTAGTGTTGAGTCAAGGGCTTGATTATCTTACTATGATCTTGAGGGAATAAAATAAAAGAGAAATAATAAAAAGGAATAAAGGGATCATGTAGATCTTATGGAGAGTAATGACTTCACATATAAAGAGTATGATGAATAAAAGTTGTTGAGAGTTGACAAACATAGTTTTAGTCATCGTTGCCATTAATAGGAAGTAATAAAGAAAGAGAGGTTTTCACATATAAATATACTATCTTGGACATCTTTTATGATTGTGAGCACCCATTAAAATATGACATGCTAAAGAGTTGATGCTGGACAAGGAAGACAACGTAATGGGTTATGTTTTCTTACATCTGAGATAAATTATATTGTCATGGATCATCCAACATGTTGAGCTTTCCTTTCCCTCTCATGCTAGCCAAATTCTTTGCACCAAGTAGAGATACTACTTGTGCTTCTAAATATCCTTAAACCCAGTTTTGCCATGAGAGTCCACCATATCTACCTATGGATTGAGTAAGATCCTTCAAGTAAGTTGTCATCGTTGCAAGCAATGAAAATTGCTCTCTAAATATGTATGATTTATTAGTGCGGAGAAAATAAGCTTTATACAATCTTGTGATGTGGAATAAATAAAAGCGACAGATTGCATAATAAAGGTCCATATCACAAGTGGCAATATAAAGTGACGTTCTTTCGCATTAAGATTTTGTGCATCCAACCATAAAAGCACATGACAACCTCTGCTTCCCTCTGCGAAGGGCCTATCTATTATTCTTGTCTTATACTTCATATAAGAGTCATGGTGATCTTCACCTTTCCTTTTGACATTTTATCCTTTGGCAAGCACAATGTGTTGGAAAGATCCTAATATATATAGCTAATTGGATGTGAGTTTTCATGAACTATTATTGTTGACATTAGCCTTGAGGTAAAAAATTGGGAGGCAAAACTATAAGCCCCTATCTTTCTCTGTGTCCGGCTAAAACTTCATACCCATAAATATTGCGTGAGTGTTAGAAATTGTGAAAGACTAAATGATAGTTGAGTATGTGGACTTGCTGAAAAGCTCTTATATTGACTCTTTTCGATGTTATGATAAATTGCAATTGATTCAATGACTGAGACTATAGTTTGTTAGTTTTCAATGAAGTTTATGATTCATACTTGAAATTGTGATTGAATTATTACTTTAACATAAGAGATCATATGAAAATAAATATATATGTTGTTGTTCTAAGAATGATCATGATGCCCTCATGTCCGTATTTTATTTTTATCGACACCTCTGTCTCTAAACATGTGGACATATTTTTCGATTTCGGCTTTCGCTTGAGGACAAGCGAGGTCTAAGCATGGGGGAGTTGATACGTCCATTTTGCGTCATGCTTTTATATCGATATTTATTGCATTATGGGATGTCATTACACATTATGTCACAATACTTATGCCTATTCCCTCTTATTTAACAAGGTTTACATGAAGAGGGGGAATGCCAACAGCTAGAATTCTGGGCTGGAAAAGGAGCAAATATTAGAGACCTATTATGCACATCTCCAAAAGTCCTGATACTTCATGGGAGCATGTTTCAGAATATATAAAAAATATTGGGGGAAAGAAGTACCAGAGGGGCCACCCATCGTCCACGAGGGTGGGGGCGCGCCCTACCCCCCTGGGCGCGCCCCCTGCCTCATGGGCCCCCTGGCAGCCCTCTGATGCCCATCTTTGGCTATATGGAGTCTTTTGTCGAGAAAAATAATAATAAACAAGCTTTCGGGAAGAAACTCCACCGCCACGAAGCGGAACCTTGGCGGAACCAATCTAGGGCTCCGAAGGAGTTGTTCTGCCAGGGAAACTTCCCTCCGGGAGGGGGAAATCATCACCATCGTCATCACCAACAATCCTCTCATCGGGAGGGGGTCAATCTCCATCAACATCTTCACCAGCACCATCTCATATCAAACCCTAGTTCATCTCTTGTATCCAATCTTTGTCCCAAAGCCTCAGATTGGTACCTGTGGGTTGCTAGTAGTGTTGATTACTCCTTGTAGTTGATGCTAGTTGGTTTATTTGGTGGAAGATCATATGTTCAGATTCATTATGCATATTAATACCCCTCTGATTATGAACATGACAATGATTTGTGAGTAGTTACGTTTGTTCCTGAGGACATGGGAGAAGTCTTGCTATAAGCAGTCATGTGAATTTGGTATTCGTTTGATATTTTGATGAGATGTATGTTGTCTCTCCTCTAGTGGTGTCATGTGAACGTCGACTACATGACACTTCACCATTGTTTGGGCCTAGAGGAAGGCATTGGGAAGTCATAAGTAGATGATGGGTTGCTAGAGTGACAGAAGCTTAAACCCTAGTTTATGCGTTGCTTCGTAAGGGGATGATTTGGATCCATATGTTTCATGCTATGGTTAGGTTTACCTTAATACTTCTGTTGTAGTTGCAGATGCTTGCAATAGGGGTTAATCATAAGTGGGATGCTTGTCCAAGGAATGACAGTACCCAAGCACCGGCCCACCCACATATCAAATTATCAAAGTACCGAACGTGAATCGTATGAACGTGATGAAAACTAGCCTGACGATAATTCCCATGTGTCCTCTTGAGCGCTTTCCTTTATATAAGAGTTTGTCTAGGCTTGTACTTTGCTACAAAAAGGATTGGGCCATCTTGCTGCACCTTATTTACTTTTATTACTTGTTACCCGTTACAAATTACCTTATCACAAAACTATCTGTTACCGATAATTTCAGTGCTTGCAGAGAATACCTTACTGAAAACTGCTTTTCATTTCCTTCTGCTCCTCGTTGGGTTCGACACTTTTACTTATCGAAAGGACTACAATAGATCCCCTACACTTGTGGGTCATCAGACATCCCTTATAATAAACTTCCTAGTCAATGATTATATGAATTTGACAATTACGTTATGAAGCAAGATCACTTCAATGCAAATGTTATGAAACAACTGAAACAAAATTCCGATATGATTGCTCGCTTGAGTGACTTGTTATTTAGAATCACTAGTGATCTTAGAGGGGTAGGAAAACATGCCTCTATGGTTCAAACTCAGTTAGAAAAAGTTGCTAAATCTCAAAGAGAACTACTTAGTGAAATGAACAACAATAAAAATGATTATGCTGTTGGAGTAGCAACTAGAGGAGGCAAAATGACTCAGGAACCACTTTATCCTGAGGGAGACCCTAAAAGAATTGAACAAGAGTCCCAAAGAATTAATACTGATGCACCTAGTCCTTCTAAAAGGAAGAAGAAAAAGAAAAATGGCAGGAGTTTGGATACCTCTAGTGAACTTGAAATAGAAAAACCTCCTAAAGATAACAATGATGTTTCTATTTCTCATGCTGAAACTCAATCTGGTAATGAACATTCACCTAGTGATAATGAAAATGAAAATTATGGTGTTCATGAAGATGTTCGACCAAACAATGATAAAGAACCAGATAATGATGTTGAGATTGAACCTGCTATTGATCTTGATAACCCACAACCTAAAATAAATGATATGATAAAAGAGAGTTTGTTGCTAGAAAACATGGTAAAGAAAGAGAACCATGGGTTGAGAAACCCATGTCCTTTCCACCTAAACAATCTAAGAAAAAAGATGAAGAAGAATTTGAACACTTTGCTGAAATGCTTAGGTCAGTCTTTTTGTGCACTCGGTTGAATGATATTTTAATGATGGCCCCTTATGCTAAATACATGAAAGAAATTATTACTAATAAAAGAAAAATATCTAAACCTGAAATCTTCACCATGCTTGCTAATTATTCTTTTAAGGATGGAGTACCTAAAAAACTTGGAGATTGATACATCTCCATCGTATCTACTTTTCCAAACACTTTTGCCCTTGTTTTGGACTCTAACTTGCATGATTTGAATGGAACTAACCCGGACTGACGCTGTCTTTAGCAGAATTGCCATGGTGTTATTTTGTGCAGAAATAAAAGTTCTCGGAATGACCTGAAACTTCACGGAGAATATTTTTGGAATATATAAAAAATACTGGCGAAAGAATCAAGGCCAGGGGCCCACGCCCTGTCCACGAGGGTGGGGCGTGCTTACCCCCCTGGGCGCACCCCCTGCCTCATGGCCCCCCTGGTGCTCCATCGACCTCAACTCCAACTCTATATATTCACGTTCAGGGAGAAAAATAACCGGATAGAAGGATTCATCGTGTTTTATTATACGGAGCCGCCGCCAAGCCCTAATCTCTCTCGGGAGGGCTGATTTGGAGTCCATTCGGGGCTCCGGAGGGGGGAATCCGTCGCCATCGTCATCATCAACCTTCCTCCATCACCATTTTTATGATGCTAACCACCGTGCATGAGTAATTCCATTGTAGGCTTGTTGGACAGTGATGGGTTGGATGAGATTTATCATGTAATCGAGTTAGTTTTGTTAGGGTTTGATCCCTAGTATCCATTATGTTCTGAGATTGATATTGCTATGACTTTGCTATGCTTAATGCTTGTCACTAGGGCCCGAGTGCCGTGATTTCAGATCTGGACCTATTATGTTTTCATGAATATATGTGAGTTCTTGAACCTATCTTGCAAGTCTATAGTCACCTGCTACCTCTTGAGCACTACATTGGTTTTCCCTTGAAGAGGAAAGGGTGATGCAGCAAAGTAGCATAAGTATTTCCCTCAATTTTTGAGAACCAAGGTATCAATCCAGTAGGATACTACACGCAAGTCCCTCGTACCTACACAAACAAATAAGAACCTCGCAACCAATGCGATAAAGGGGTTGTCAATCCCTTCACGGTCACTTACGAGAGTGAGATCTGATAGAGATAATAATGAAAAGATAAATATTTTTGGTCTTTTTATGATATAGATTGAAAGTGAAGATTGCAAAATAAACGGTGCCAGAAATAACTTGTTGACGGGAGATTAATATAATGGAGAATAGAACCGGGGGCCATAGGTTTCACTAGTGACTTCTCTCAAGATAGCATAAATATTACAGTGGGTGAACAAATTATTGTCGAGCAATTGACAGAAAAGCGAATAATTATGAGAATATCTAGGCATGATCATGTATATAGGCATCACGTCCGTGACAAGCAGACCAACTCCTGCCTGGATCAACTACTATTACTCCGCACATCGACCGCTATCCAGCATGCATCTAGAGTATTAAGTTCATAAGAACAGAGTAACACATTAGGTAAGATGACATGATGTAGAGGGATAAACTCAAGCAATATGATATAAACCCCATCTTTTTATCCTCGATGGCAACAATACAATACGTGTCGTTTCCCTTTCTGGCACTGGGATCGAGCACTGCAAGATTGAACCAAAGCTAAGCACTTCTCCCATTGCAAGAAAGATCAATCTAGTAGGCCAAACCAAACTAATAATTCGAAGAGACTTGCAAAGATAACCAATCATACATAAAAGATTTCAGAGAAGAATCAAATATTGTTCATAGATAGACTTGATAAAAAACCCACAATTCATCGGATCTCAACAACACACCGCAAAAAGAGTTACATCGAATAGATCTCCAAGAAGATCGAGGAGAACTTTGTATTGATATTCAAAGAGAGAGAAGAAGCCATCTAGCTAATATCTATGGACCCAAAGGTCTGAAGTAAACTACTCACACATCATCGGAGGGGCCATGGAGTTGATGTGGAGGCCCTCCTTGATCGATGCCCGCTCCGGCGGAGCTCCGAAAAAGGCCCCAAGACGGGATCTCTTGGGTACAGAAGGTTGCGGCGGTGGAAATAGGGTTTCGTAGTGCTCCTGGATGTTTTCGGGGTATATGAATATATATATATATATATATATATATATATATATATATATATATATAGGAGGAAGAAGTAGGTCGGTGGAGCCACGACGGACCCATGAGGGGGGAGGGCGCGCCCCCTGCCTCGTGGCCTCCTTGTTGGTTTCTTGACGTCCACTCCAAGTTCCCTGGATCATGTTTGTTCCAAAAATAACTCTCCCGAAGGTTTTATTCTGTTTGATATTCCTTTTCTGTGAAACACTGAAATAGGCAAAAAACAGCAATTTGCACTGGGCCTTGGGTTATTAGGTTAGTCCCAAAAATAATATAAAAGTGTAAAATAAATCCCATTAACATCCAAAACAGATAATATCATAGCATGGAATAATAAAAAATTATAGATACATTGGAGACATATCAAGCATCCTCAAGCTTAATTCCTGCTCGTCCTCGAGTAGGTAAATGATAAAAACAGAATTTTTGATGTGGAATGCTACCTAACATAATTCTCAATGTAATTCTCTTTATTGTGGCATGAATGTTCAGATCCGAAAGATTCAAGAGAAAAGTCTAATATTGACATAAAAATAATAATACTTCAAGCATACTAACTAAGCAATCATGTCTTCTCAAAATAACATGGCAAAAGAATGTTCATCCCTACAAAATCATATAGTTTGGTCATGCTCCATTTTCGTCACACAAGAATGCTCTCATCGTGCACAACCCCGATGACAAGCCAAGCAATTGTTTCACACTTTAGTAATCTCAAACTTTTTTCAACTTTCACGCAATACATGAGCGTGAGCCATGGATATAGCACTATGGGTGGAATAGAATATGATGATGGGGGTTATGTGGAGAAGACAAAAAGGAGAAAGTCTCACATCGACGCGACTAATCAATGGGCTAGGGAGATGCCCATCAATTGATGTCAATGCAAGGAGTAGGGATTGCCATGCAACGAATGCACTAGAGCTATAAATGTATGAAAGCTCAACAAAAGAAACTAAGTGGGTGTGCATCCAACTTGCTTGCTCACGAAGACCTAGGGCATTTGAGGAAGCCCATTGTTGGAATATACAAGCCAAGTTCTACAATGAAAAATTCCCACTAGTATATGAAAGTGACAAAAGAAGAGACTCTCTATCATAAAGATCATGGTGCTACTTTGAAGCACAAGTGTGGAAAAAGGATAGTAGAATTGCCCCTTTTTATTTCTTTTTCTTTTTTTGGGCCTTCCTTTTTTATTTGGCCTTTATTTTTTTATTTTTTTATTTGGGACAATGCTATATTAATGCTGATCATCACACTTCTATTTATTTACAACTCAATGATTACAAATCGATACTAGAACAAAGTATGACTCTGTATGAATGCCTCCGGCAGTGTTCCGGGAAGGACAATGAATCAAGAGTGACATGTATGAAAAATTATGAACGGTGGCTTTGCCACAAATACGATGTCAACTACATGATCATGCAAGGCAATATGACAATGATCATGTGTGTCATGATAAATGGAACGGTGGAAAGTTGCATGGCAATATATCTCGGAATGGCTATGGAAATGCCATAATAGGTAGGTATGGTGGCTGTTTTGAGGAAGATATAAGGAGGTTTATGTGTGATTGAGTGTATCATATCACGGGGTTTGGATGCACCGGTGAAGTTTGCACCAACTCTCAAGGTGAGAAAGGGCAATGCACGGTACCGAAGAGGCTAGCAATGATGGAAGGGTGAGAGTGCGTATAATCCATGGAATCAACATTAGTCAGAAAGAACTCACATACTTATTGCAAAAATCTACAAGTCATCAAAAACCAAGAATTACACGCATCCTCCTAGGGGGATAGATTGGTAGGAAAAGACCATCACTCGTCCCTGGCCGCCACTCATAAGGAAGACAATCAAATAACACCTCATGTTTCAAATTTGTTACATAACGGTCACCATATGTGCATGCTACGGGACTTGCAAACTTCAACACAAGTATTTCTCAAATTCACAACTACTCAAATAGCACACGCTAATATCACCATCTTTATATCTCAAAACAATTATCAAGTATCAAACTTCTCCTAGTACTCAATGCACTTTTTATGAAAGTTTTTATTATACCGATCTTGGATGCCTATCATATTAGGACTAAATTATTAACCAAAAAAATTACCATGCTGTTATAAAGGACTCTCAAAATGATATAAGTGAAGCATGAGAGATCAATAATTTCTATAAAATAAAACCACCACCATGCTCTAAAAGATATAAGCGAAGCACTAGAGCAAAATTATCTAGCTCAAAAGATATAAGTGAAGCACATAGAGTATTATAATAAATTCCAATTCATGTGTGTCTCTACCAAAAGGTGTGTACACCAAGGATGATTGTGTTAAACTAAAACACAAATACTCAAATCATACAAGATGCTCCAAGCAAAACACATATCATGTGGTGAATAAAAATATAGCCTCTAGTAAAGTTACCGATAGAAGAAGACGAAAGAGGGGATGCCTTCCGGGGCATCCCCAAGTTTAGGCTTTTTATTGTACTTGAATTTTACCTTGGGGTGCCTTGGGAATCCCTAATCTTAGGCTATTTCCACTCCTTGTTCCATAATCCATCAAATCTTTACCCAAAACTTGAAAACTTCACAACACAAAACTTTAACAGAAAATCTCATGAGCTCTGTTAGTAAAAGAAAACAAACCACCACTTAAGGTACTTTAATGAACTCATTATTTATTTATATTGGTTTTAAACCTACTGTATTCCAACTTCTCTATGGTTCATACACTCAAATACTAGCCATAGATTCATCGAAATAAGCAAACAACACACGAAAAACAGAATCTGTCAAAAACAGAACAATCTATAGTAATCTGTAGGTTTTGATTACTTATGTAACCCAGAAAATTCTAAAATAAATTTCTGGACGTGAGGAATTTATCTATTAATAATCTTAAAAAATAATTAACTAAATATCACTATCCAGTAAAAAATGGCAGCAAATCGCGTGAGCTTTAAAGTTTCTGTTTTTTACAGCAAGATCGCAAAGACTTTCCCCAAGTCTTCCCAAAGGTTCTACTTGGCACAAACACTAATTAAAAGCACAAAACCACATCAAAACAGAGGATATATATATATATATATATATATATATATATATATATTATTTATTACCAAACATAATCAAAAAAGCAAGGAACAAAAATAAAATTGGATTGCCTCCCAACAAGCGCTATTGTTTAACGCCCCTGGCTAGGCATAAAAGCAAGGATAGATCTAGGTATTATCATATTTGGTATGCAATCCATAAGTGGCTCTCATAATAGATTCATAACGTAATTTAATTTTATTTCTAGAAAAGTGTTCCATGCCCTTCCTTAACCGAAATTGGAATCTAATATTCCCTTCCTTCATATCAATAGTTGCACCAATCGTTCTAAGGAAAGGTCTACCAAGAATAATAGGACATGTAGGATTACAATCAATATCAAGAACAATGAAATCCACGGGAACATAATTCCTATTTTCAACAATAAGAACATCATTAATTCTTCCCATAGGTTTCTTAATAGCGGACTCCGCAAGATGCAAATTTAAAGAACAATCATCAAAATCACGGAAACCTAACACATCACACAAAGTTTTTGGAATCTTGGAAACACTAGGACCCAAATCACATAAAGCATAGCATTCATGATCTTTAATTTTAATTTTAATAGTAGGTTCCCACTCATCATAAAGTTTTCTAGGGATAGAAACTTCCAATTCAAGCTTTTCTTCATAAGATTGCATTAAAGCATGAATGATATGTTTAGTAAAAGCGTTATTTTGATTATAAGGATGCAGAGAATTTAGCACGGATTGCAACAAGGAAATACAATCTATTAAACAACAACTATCATAATTAAATTCCTTGAAATCCAAGATAGTGGGTTCATTGCTATGTAAAGTTTTGACCTCTCCCATCTCAATTTTATCAATTTTTGCATCAAGATCTAAAAACTACGAATAATTGGGATGCCTTCTAACTAAAGTTGACTCATCTCCAGTCCCATCATTATCAATATTCATATTGCAAAACAAAGATTTAATAGGAGACATATCAATAACTTTTAGATCTTCATCATTATTATCATGGAAACTAGAAGAACACGCTTTCACAGAGCAATCTTCTTTTGCCCTCATCAATGGAAATTCTCACAGCTTTGAGAGATTCATTGATATCATGCTTAGGTGGAATAGATCTAAGTTTCAAAGAATCAACATCAAGAGATATTATATCCACGTTCCTAGCCAAGTCATCAATCTTAGACAATTTTTCTTCAATCAAAGCATGGAAACAATTTTGCGAACTAATAAATTATTTAATATTAGATTCAAAATTAGAGGGCATCTTATTGTAATTTCCATAAGAATGGTTGTAGGAATTACCATAATTATTATAGGAATTACTAGGAAACGGCCTAGGATTCAAATTACCTCTATATGCGTTATTACTAAAATTGTTCCTACCAACAAAATTCACATCCATAGATTCATTATTATTCTCAATCAAAGTAGATAAAGGCATATCATTAGGATAAGAAGAAACACTCCTATTAGCAAACAATTTCACAAGTTCATCCATCTTTCCACTCAAAACATTAATTTCTTCTATTGCATGAACCTTTTTACTAGTAGATCTTTCAGTGTGCCATTGAGAATAATTAACCATAATATTATCTAGGAGTTTAGTAGCTTCTCCTAAAGTGATTTCCATAAAAGTGCCTCCCGCGGCCGAATCTAAAAGATTTCTAGAAGCAAAATTCAATCCGGCATAATTTTTTTGTATAATCATCCAAAGATTCAAACCATGTGTAGGACAATTACGTATCATTAATTTCATCCTCTCCAAAGCTTGTGCAACATGTTCATGATCATGTTGGGGTACGCGGTAATTTCAAAAATTTCCTACGCACACGCAAGATCATGGTGATGCATAGCAACGAGAGGGGAGAGTATCGTCTACATACCCTCGTAGACCATAAGCGGAAGCGTTATGACAACGCGGTTGATGTACTCGTACGTCTTCACGATCGACCGACCCTAGTACCGAACATATGGCACCTCCGCGATCTGCACACGTTCAGCTCGGTGACGTCCCACGAACTCACAATCCAGTAGAGCTTCGAGGGAGAGTTTCGTCAGCATGACGGTGTGATGACGGTGTTGATGAAGCTATCGACGCAGGGCTTCGCCTAAGCACCGCTACGATATGACCGAGGTGGATTATGATGGAGGGGGCACCGCACATGGCTAAAAGATCAATGATCAACTTGTGTGTCCATGGGGTGCCCCTCCCCCGTATATAAAGGAGTGGAGGAGGGGGAGGGACGACCCTCTACTATGGCGCGCCCTGGGGAGTCCTACTCCCACCGGGAGTACGATTCCCCCCTTCCATGTAGTAGGAGTAGGAGGGAAGGAAAGGGAAAAAAGAAGAGAAGGAAGGAGGGGGCGCCGCCCTCCCCCTAGTCCAATTCGGACTAGGCCTTGGGGGCGCGCAGCCTCCCCTCTCTCTTTCCCCTAAAGCCCAATAAGGCCCATATACTCCCCGGCGTATTCCCGTAACTCTCCGGTACTCCAATAAATACCGGAACCACTCAGAACATTTCTGATGTCCGAATATAGCCTTCCAATATATCGATCTTTACGTCTCGAACATTTCGAGACTCCTTGTCATGTCCCTGATCTCATCCGGGACTCAGAACAACCTTCGGTACATCAAAACACATAAACTCATAATACTGATCGTCACCGAACGTTAAGCGTGCAGACCCTGCGGGTTCGAGAACTATGTAGACATGACCGAGACTCATCTCCAGTTAATAACCAATGGCGGAACCTGTATGCTCATATTGGCTCCTACATATTCTACGAAGATCTTTATCGGTCAAACCGCATAACGGTATACGTTGTTCCCTTTGTCATCGGTATGTTACTTGGCCCAGATTCGATCGTCGGTATCTCAATACCTAGTTCAATATCGTTACTGGCAAGTCTCTTTACTCGTTCTGTAATGCATGATCCCGCAACTAACTCATTAGTCACATTGCTCACAAGGCTTATAGTGATGTGCATTACCGAGAGGGCCTAGAGATACTTCTCCGACAACCGGAGTGACAAATCCTAATCTCGATCTATGCCAACTCAACAAGTACCATCGGAGACACCTGTAGAGCACCTTTATAATCACCCAGTTATGTTGTGACGTTTGGTAGCACACAAAGTGTTCCTCCGGTATTCGGGAGTTGCATAATCTCATAGTCGGAGGAACATGTATAAGTCATGAAGAAAGCATTAGCAACAAACTAAACGATCATCATGCTAAGCTAACAGAATGGGTCAAGTCAATCACATCATTTTCTAATGATGTGATCCCGTTAATCAAATGATAGCTCGTGTCTATGGGTAGGAAACTTAACCATCTTTGATTCAACGAGCTAGTCAAGTAGAGGCATACTAGTGACACTCTGTTTGTCTATATATTCACACATGTACTAAGTTTCCGGTTAATACAATTCTAGCATGAATAATAAACATTTATCATGATATAAGGAAATAAATAATAACTTTAATATTGCCTCTAGGGCATATTTCCTTCAGTCTCCCACTTGCACTAGAGTCAATAATCTAGTTCACATCTTTATGTGATTAGTTCACATCTCCATGTGACTAATACCCAAAGGGTTTACTAGAGTCAATAATCTAGTTCACATCACTATGTGATTAACACCCAAAGAGTGATCATGTTTTGCTTGTGAGAGAAGTTTAGCCTACGGGTCTGCAACATTCAGATCCGTATGTATTTCGCAAATTTCTATGTCTACAATGCTCTACATGTAGCTACTCTAGCTAATTGCTCCCACTTTCAATATGTATCCAGATCGAGACTTAGAGTCATCTAGATCGATGTAAAAAGCTTGCATCGATGTAACTCTTTATGACGAACTCTTTTATCACCTCCATAACCGAGAAATATTTCCTTAGTCCTCTAAGGATTATTTTGACCGCTATCCAGTGATCTACTCCTAGATCACTGTTGTACTCCCTTGCCAAAAAGATGCTAAGGTATACAATAGGACTGGTAAACAACATAGCATAGTTTATAGAACCTACGACTGAGGCATATGGAATGACTTTTCATTCTCTTTCTATTTTCTGCTCTGGTCGGGTTTTGAGTCTTTACTCAACTTCACACCTTGCAACACAGGCAAGAACTCCTTCTTTGACTGTTTCATTTTGAACTACTTCAAAATCTTGTCAAGGTATGTATTCATTGAAAAAACTTATCAAGTGTCTTGATCTATCTCTATAGATCTTGATGCTCAATGTGTAAGTAGCTTCATCAAGGTCTTTCTTCGAAAAACTCTTTTCAAACACTCCTTTATGCTTTCTAGAAAAATCTACATTATTTACGATCAACAATATGTCATTCACATATACTTATCAGAAATGTTGTAGTGCTCCCACTCACTTTCTTGTAAATACAGGCTTCACCGCAAGTCTGTATAAAACCATATGCTTTGATCACTTTATCAAAGCATATATTCCAACTCCGAGATGCTTGCACCAGTCCATAGATGGATCGCTGGAGCTTGCTCACTTTGTTAGCACCTTTAGGATCGACAAAACCTTCTGGTTGGATCATATCACTACAAAAAAAGACACATCCGTGACATTTTGGGCCGAACGAAAAAAAATTATGTCATACATATGACACTTCTATGACGATAATTGAGACAAAACCCGGTATCATCATAGATGTGGTGGGCTCCTACTTCTATGACAAAAAATCATGACAGAAAATGGGCTTTTTGTCCTGGGCGGGCCGGAGACGCAGCTGCATGACATTCTTTGGGCCATCCATGACGGAAAAAACCGTGGTAGAAGCGAGGGGGAGGAAAATTTCGGGGAGTTCCCGGTTACGGTGGGAGGTCGGGGGCCGAGCGATGCGCGTTTCTCTCGTACACGTACGCGCGTGTGTGCGAGGCGTTGGCTCTAACTGAACCCGAGCGAGGCATTGGGCTCTAACTGAACCCGAGCGATTGCACTGCAGGCTACACGTTACTGAACCCGAGCGATCGATCGATGGCTATTAACTGAACCCGATCGAGTGATTCCTTGGCTACTGCTGCTAACTGAAGCCGATCGATGGGATGAACAGTGAGCGTTGCGGGGGGGTTTGGATGAATAGTGAGCGGTGGCATTGCCTCTGGATGAACAGGACCCCTGGTGTGGTGGAGGGCTGGATGAACAGTAGACGGTGGAGGGGTGCCCGTGGAGGGGTGGATGAACAGGACCCCGTGGTGTGGAGGGCAGGATGAACAGTAGATGGTGGAGGGGTGCCCGTGGAGGGGTGGTTGAACAGGACCCCGTGGTGTGGAGG